>NW_019957662.1:73497-79955 GCF_002910315.2 Salvelinus sp. IW2-2015 | reverse complement strand
TTACTTCTTATCCCTTGCGCAAATAGCCTACAGCTATGTCTGTTCCGAACTCACTGGCACAGGAAAGGGGCCCAGAATATTTTATAAAGTGTTTCAAGTAGCTTCAGGCCGCACCCGTTAATATCAAATCAAATGTATRCAAATCAAATCAAATTGATTTAMAAAGCCCTTCTTACATCAGCTGATATCTCAAAGTGCTGTACAGAAACCCAGCCTAAAACCCCAAACAGTAAGCAATGCAGGTGTAGAAGCACGGTGGCTAGGAAAAACTCCCTCGCTAATAGTCGATACAATGTTCCAAGTTCGTTGCAGACAGGCCATGCGTAGCCAATGTGAATTATAGGATATTTATTTTTATCAGGATATTTTCCGACTGCAGGCTGCAATGTTTTTATTTGTTGGCTTTATAGGCTATTTTTACATAGTTGGCCATGTCAATAGAAGTAACTTTTTAGGTTTATATAATCTTTATTTAAATTTGGAAAGAATTTTGATGAACCATATGACAATTATTTTGAGATACGAAGACCTTATTATAAATTAAATGAAACTGACCCACGAAAATGTGCATATGAAAATCATACCTGGCATGCAGATCAGTAGAAATGTTAAGATAAATTGGAATTCCACATGAGAAAGTTTGCAGACTCCTCGTGTAGCCTATMKCTGGCAACTTCAGGAGAGTAACTGCAGAATCTGTGAAAGCCAGTAGGAGGGGGAGGAGGATGGTTGGGACAGGTWAAAAAAAWMTCCTCCTGATTATTTTGATCTCTGCCTCCCTCTTGAGTCATTTGTGTTTTATTTCATCAAACAGTGAGCTTAAAGCATCAGAAAAGCTCAATGCATATATAGTTGATTTTATTAAAACACATAGGGTGTGTCTATATAGAAAAATACAGGCTTAAACATTTTGACCAATCAAACAGACAACTTTCGGCCACATTTTTTTTAGTCGGGGACAGCCCTAGTTTGTTCTTTAGAGATGTAATTTTCTGATAACCTGCCATCAGGGATATACACACAGCGTTACAGTTTAACTCGTCGTTCTATTTGCTTCATATATCACACTATGCAAATGAGCGACCAGAGACTGAACAAGAGGTGATTGGCACATTTCCACTGACAGTATCACCGGGTGGATCTGCATCGCAGATACAGAAGGCAAAGTCTAGACTCTATGTAGAGTGTCCTAAACTCTATAATATAACTGAGGGCTGCAATATCTCCTATCTCTCTTAGTGTTCTTCACAGGAAAATGTGGCCTTCGTGTCATGAGAAATTTTTGATTATACAATACCAAGGTAAAAAACAGAGGAAATTGTATGAAAAGTGCTCGATGCAAGAAGTAAAAAAGCTCAGAGTGTTAAAATTATTAAATCTATACCCTGTTTACACCCTCTAGTTGTAAGAGCAAAAAAAAATACCCTGAAGAAGGGCAGACAAAAGTGAAATTCCGAGAACGGCTTGAAGTGGCTTTACAATAAATTACTGAAGCTGTACATACAGTTTGAAGTCGCGAAGTTTACGTACACTTAGGTTGGAGTAGTCAGTGTTAGAACTTCATTTTTCAAACCACTCCACAAATTTCGTGTTAACAAACTATAGTTTTTGGCAAGTCGGTTAGGACATCCTACTTTGTGCGTGACACAAGTTCATTTTTTCACAACAATTGTTTACAGACAAATTTTATTTCACTTATAATTCACGGTATCCACAATTTCCAGTGGGTCAGAAGTTTACATACACCTAAGGGACTGTGCCTTTAAACAGCTTGGGAAAAATTCCAGAAAATGATTGTCATGGCTTTAGAAGCTGTCCTGATGGAATGGATTACATTAATTGTGAGTCAATTTGACGCTGTACCTGTGAAGAACTGCATTTCAAGGTCCTACCTTCAACCCCAGTGCCTCTTGCCTTGAAAATTATGCGCGAAAAGTCAATAAAGAAAGGTCAGCCAGCCTCAGAATCCCCCAAAATGGTTCTGAAGTGAAGACCCAAAAAATATAACTGTTTGGCCATAATTGGTACCACCCTCTGTTACTAAATTACACACCATCTGAACCGGTCCCGAAGCATTTTCACCTGAGTACCACACACCACAGTGACTGGGATATATGTGAAGATAACAAAATATAAGCTGGCTAACGTTAATTGTGGAAAAAGGAATAATCACCCTTCCCTCAAAACAGGAAACACCACCCGGGTTGATCTCTTCAGATTCATTGATTTTAATGAGAGGAAAATGCTAGCCTCCTTCATAAAAAGAGAACGGAGAAAGGAGAGAGAGGGAAAGGGCCCTAAGAAGGATTTGCATATTCAAAGGCAGGACCTCGAGTACACCCATGTTAGGAAACACTCATGAAGACTGAAAGAAAGAACATAAAGCCAAATGGCACAAATGACAAACTTGAATACAGAACAGAATAAGGCTTTATGTGCCCTGACTTGCTGAGAATCTCCACTTCCGACTTGTGGAAAGACGAATAACCTAAACATGTAACAATGAGGGGAGATAAGGGAGGTAAAGGCAAAAAAAGGCCATGGTGGCGAAGTAAATACAATATAGCAAGTAAAACACTGGAATGGTAGATTTGCAGTGGGAAGAATGTGCAAAGTAGAAATAGAAATAATGGGGTGCAAAGGAGCCATAAATAAATATAATAAATAAATGCAGTAGGGGAGAGAGTAGTTGTTTGGGGAAAATTATAGATGGGTTGTTGTACAGGTGCAGTAATCTTGTGGGCTGCTCTGACAGCTGGTGCTTAAATAGCCTAGCCTGAGTGAGATAAGTGTTTCCAGAATCAGAGATTTTTGTAGTTCGTTCCATAACACAGTCACAATGTCAGGATCCCCAAGCTGCAGACCCCACACAGACACGGATTGATATGGGATTTTGTTGGGCACGCGCCAATTTAAATCTACAGCGGTGGCACGCACAGGTTCACAAACAGTATWAAAAAAAAGACATTACATCAAATATGACTGTTGAAATGTCAGCTCAAGTGTCAAATCAACATAAGCGGATTGCACAAAGGCACTCAACTGTATATCATCAACGGTAGCTGTCAGAAAATCACAAATGACAACAACCATGTCAAACACAGATAACACAGATCATTTTGCAAAACAGATGGTAAGTGTGACATTTTATTAAAAACTCAAAAAAGAAGAAGAGTAAAGAAGAAAAAGGTAATTTGGCTACACATCTTGAGACCCCAGAACAACCTTCTCTCTAAGCCTCCCATTTTTTTTACTGGGCTAATGAGTGATATGTATGTGTAAAAACCCATTATATTATTACCATGACAACACGATAGGATCAAAGAATAACCACAAGGTTTGTTAAAACCTCATTACACTAGGCTTGGGGCTTTAAAATGAAGAGTATACTATGTCATACCGGTGGTAATCCTCGCATATTTACAATGCCCTCTTCTCTAATTACCCATCTCCACCCCAGGATGTGGAGCTAAAGCACTGCAGGAACTATGCAGAATTACCTCTCGATCTATCATCATGATCAACGTGCACCCACTTTCGCACTTTCATCACKAGCAGAAAAATGTAAAATTAGATGAATAGGCAATATGTGTGTAACTGCATGCTGCAGTCTGTGCCGTATAGTGTCTGAAWATTATATCTGATGAAGTCCAGAGAGTTATCCCCRAGTAGAATTGAACTYTAAAAGCTCATTGAGTATGTCTAAATATATGTAATCCAACYGAGCCCTGGGGWAGCCTAATTARTATAGTAACCTACAACCCCTGCCGTAATTCACCTGGGTCCATGGTAACAGCAAATACAAACAAGTCATATGTCACGGCCGTCAAAGGAACAYGACCAAKGCGCAGTGAGCGTACATTTCTCTTTTATTTAGAAAATGACGCTGACAAAAACAATAAACACTACCAAAACAACCGTGAAGTTTAAGGTTATGTGCCACAAACAAAGTCAACTTCCCACAAAGACAGGTGGGAAAAAGGGCTACCTAAGTATGGTTCTCAATCAGAGACAACGATAGACAGCTGTCCCTGATTGAGAACAATACCCGGCCAAAACATAGAAATACAAATAATAGAACATAGAATACCCACCCCAAATCACACCCTGACCAAACCAAATAGAGACATAAAAAGGATCTCTAAGGTCAGGGCGTGACATCATAGCAATAATCTGTTCCAGATGCAGAAACTACAAAGATTCTTAGTGAGTGACATGGTTTCCCCCACTCTCCCTGTGACTAAAAATTATATAAAGTGTCCTTTCCCCATTAATAAATGTTTCACAAAACCGTCAGACATTTCTTGCAGCGGAATTTGTATTTCTGTTTCTGAAATCAACTCTATAAGTCTGAAACCTATTTCCATGAAGTCAAAGTGAACAGTGTGTGTAGCTGAATGTGTCATTTCTGTGCCACTGATTTTTTTGATCTACTCAGTGACATCACATGAAAGACCCCAGTAGAGAGAATCACACTAACCATCTAAGAGTCTTTCTGCAGTGCGGCCCCTACAACAGTACACGTATGAATTGAAAAGAGGAAGTTAGTACACGGATGGTTAATAACCCTAGTTCGAATGATCACCCTATTTGAGTCATCAATCTGCATGATTTACACCAGTGGTTCCCAAACTATTTTGCATTGCGACCCACAAAACCTCACATTTTCTGGAGACCCAGATGAAGCCATGTTTCTAACCACAACCCAGGCTTCAGCTGTAGCCCAACAGAGACTGGCTGTGAYCRACTATTTGTCAAACACCCATGTTTGCATACCAACGTAAAATATATCACTGGTACTTAATTTATTTGTACAGTATAGTCTGTTCTTAAAACATAACACAGCTTATTGTAGTTTACATTAGTGGATATGGTTAAATGGCTAGGTATTCTTGCTTAAATGTTACTATAAACAGCCTATATTGTTTTCCATTAGAGAATACAAACACGACCATTGTGACTGTGGCTTGAAGGTCCCTGAGCTACAGTAGCAAAGGCCAAACAACAACAWCAGCGTTCCAYCCGTGCTCAATCTGCTATGATTCAGTCTCCTCCTGCCCTATTATGTTTTGCTAATCTAACAGCAGCCCACATAAACCAGTAGTCTGAAACATTGCATCTAGAGGGTAGTGTTATGAAAATATAAATATTAGAACATGCATCKTCATTCAAATCAATYAGGCCTTATTCTTGGTGTTTAGAGAGGAAATGTTTCATGGGTTAAAGCTAGAATCCGTAGTGGTGAAATGGCCACATCTGTTTGTGATMTTGTGGAAATGCACCACCAAGGACTCAAATCAAAGTAAATAAAGCAATCTTTATTATCACAGCCGGGGAGGTTCACGAACTCAATACAAGATTCATGAAAACTCAGAAGGGGGGCGTTCCCCTTCAGTCCTTTTATACTGCTACTCAGACAAGTCATATAAGCATGGTTGGTTCCTGTATGTGAATGACTAATACCACACCAGGCTTCTTACCTGAAAACTGAGATATTGTATCACTCCTTCTAGTTRCCAAAGCAATGTTATGGGCGTACTGCCAAATTGCTTATGAGTGATAGTGTGGTTTACTCCTTTGTGCAGTCAACTCGTCACTCGCATGAACCCAACCAAGACAGGTTATTACAAAAGCAGCACTGTGCTAAACTTACGATTACATACACACAATGACATTTCCATCAKAGTGATATTACAACAACAAACATGTCATTTCAAACAACGGACACCGTTTTTGTCCCTCAGACATCATTACACACGTGATAGAGCAGCAGAGTATGTACTACTGTGCAGGATGCTCCTCTGCCCCATTTAAAAAACAAAACAAAAACAATAATACCTGTGCCTGGGGTGACCAGTGGCGCTGTTTCACCTCATGTGGATTTCAGCTTTAAGATACTCAATTAGGCCTGCTTTTGAAGAGTTCCTCTGGAAATTGATTTGGCTCCAGGGTGGAAAGTTTGTGTTTTTCAGAATTAATAGAACGTCTGGTTGAGGCCCTTGCCTGAATGAGCTCTCATCTGGAGTACGACAACAACCACACTATCTCTGCTTTGTTTGCCTAGCACTCATTTTAATAACTTTATCAGGACCAAACCACATTATTAGGTCATGCATTAGCATGTAGTAATTAACACCATTTTCACTCGAGACGAAAGGCTAATGTCTGAGAAAACACCTGTTCAAAGTCCATTCCAGTTATTTTACAAATGATTGTTTCTCAGCCTGGGTGATAAGGAGAAACAGATTGAGCTGCCTTTATATAGGAGGTAGAGAGAATGTTTCTCCAACACTGCAGATTAGACTGTGTTAACACTGTCGGGATTCCAGCTAGACCCATGTTCTCAACACAGCTGTGCCTCATCTGGTAGTTTGTGTCCTCAGAATAGAACATCCTTTAATCATACTCAAATCATCTGACCAACGCCAGAGAAGTTCGTGTCCTCAGAATAAGTTCGT
>NW_019957662.1:58811-73472 GCF_002910315.2 Salvelinus sp. IW2-2015 | reverse complement strand
GAAGAAAGTTATTTGTTTCTGGCATTTTGAGCCTTTAATCGAACGCACAAATGCTGAGTGCTCTTCATCCTCGATGCTCGCAAAACTATAGTTACCTCAAAGACAGGCCAGTTTTATTGCTTCTAATTATCAGAAACGGAACAGTTTCAGTTGTGCTAACATAATTTCGCGAAAAAAGGGTTTTCTTGATCAATTTAGCCATTTTTAAATGAATAAACATTGGATCGCTTAACATCATGATGCCGTTGGAACACGGTAGTGGACGGTATGCCTAGATGGCATGGCCCTCTGTAGCGTCCTGATGTCGATGAATATTCGGGCCACTCTGATGTAGATCTGCTTCGTTTCCAGACTAGACATGTTATGGTTTTTTACCCGTAATTACTAATGTCCTAACAGCGTATTTCAGATCAATCTTGGAATACTTTTAATTGACAAATAAAATGCTTTTTATTCAAAAAAAAGAGCATTTTCTAAGTGACCCTCCGTTGAACGTGTGTGTGTGTGCTGTGTGTGTGTGTATGGAAATCAGTCAAACTATGGATTTCACAATGAATAGAACACCAGATTGCATTTGTTGGTCAGAACCGATACCTTTTCAAAAAAAGGTAGGCAGGCGTAGACCAGCGAGAACCAGTCAATATCTGGTGTCAACCACCCATTTTCCTCAATGCAATGTGGAAACATGTCCTTCGCATAGAGTTCGCATCAGCAGCTGTTGATTGTGAGCCTGTGGAATGTTGTCCCTCCTCTTCAATTGCTGTGTGAAGTCGCTAGGATATTGGAACACTCTGTCGTGCAACGTCGATCCAGAGCATCAACAAAACATGCTCTGTGCGTTGTCAGTTATCCCCCCGCAAGGCATCGCGAGCTCAAATAGGGAACGATGTTTCCGCTTCAGGAATTCGATAGTACTCTTCGACAATTGAGCTTGTGCATTTATCCGTACATAATCTATGAAAAAGATCATGGCCATGCTCAACATACATGAGATGATGGACGCGGATGAGTTGCAGGGTCGGAACAACATATTGAGGCTGTCAGGATCTATGTCACGTAATCTTATAATTTGTCATTCAAATTACCTGATTGAGTTATATTCTAAAATAGCAATTCTGCATGGTTTGTGTTTTGTCACGTAGCTTATGACTGCCCCCTTATACCTCTATCAAGACCCTCGGAACCGCCACCATGGGGCGAGCACACTTCGCCCCACAACGCATAGCTGTGGTTGTGAGGCCCGCGATTAAGGACGTGGGATATGAGGCGATATAAGATCTGGATGGTCATAGCTTTGTAGAGAATGAGAGTTGTACCGGGAGGCGGCTTGAGTGGTGATGTATGTAGGTTTACCCATATAGCTCATGTTTTGACTGAGCATAAGAGAGTTTCATGCGCGGAACATCTTTCATGGAGAAATTCAGCCAGAGCACAAAATTAAGACTCAATTGTATACCCAGTGAGAAACTTGAGATATGTGGGGGGATATGTGGTTTGAATGGTGAACAAAATGCCAGCAATATTTTGTATGGGATGGTCCATTTTTCCGCCTGGTTTGATAATCTACCTTGGGAAGGACTCCATGGGTGCACGTAGTGACTTTGAGGATGGATTGTCAAAATAGAGAGAAGAGGCTATAGATATAATTAATATGTGCTTAGATCAAGGTCTTCCTCTGATATGACCACCTGTTCAGTGTGCCCGGATATTCTTAGCGCTGTTAGAATAGGTACGCAAAGAACACTTAATGGGCTTGTTAAGTAGAATTTCCATCATGTTGCAACTCAGAGAAACATCAATTAGCTCTGAAAGAGCAAGAGTAGCCGTTTATAGGTGTAAATAGAACATTTTCTGTCTTGCCTGGAAACAAATTTTTTGTCTAATTAAGGGTGAAGTATTTGGCGGATGTTTAGATGGATAGTTATCGCATACATCGCGGCGCACCAAACAGCTTGCGAACAAGTTTAATACTGAGCCCAGTTTGATTTGCTGCTTGCTGTATTGAAGCATAACTCGAGATATAGCGCTGGAGGAAGGGGTGTATACTGTTGTATTCTGCGAGTTTATTTTGCTCATAAAGGGACTTAAGTAAGACATTGAGAACTAGATAACTATTGATTCTTGGAATTGGTTGGTTGCGAATGTTCAATTCGATATATGGTAAAAATAGGTAATAGATCTATGAATATGAGGACGACTCTCGTTCTAGCTATTCCACCTTTACGCTGATGTTGAATTGGTCCAGAAGTTTACTCTGGTAACACGTACCAAATTCGATTATTAAGATCTAGTTTGTATATCAGACTATAATTCCTACAGACATTATAAAATCCTCAGGAGATGTATATTGGACTTCTCGTATCGTATGAGAGGGAAGACACGAACATTGGTGGTTCAGTGAAACAAGATAAACTAGCACCTGTTCAGATGTTGTAGGCTGACCACGTCCGGCTGGTCTGGCAATGGCCTGTGTGAGGCGAAAATCCGGGGTGTTGGTTATTTGTGTGCGCTGGATTCATAGCCCACTGGATTTGCCCTTCTGCGGATGGAAGGTAAACTTGGCTTTACCCATGGCCCCTAACCAGAGTCTTCAAGTCATCTGTGACAGGTCTGCTCTGGATCTCAAGCGAAAATCTTCTCTTGCAAGTCACAATGTCTGGAAATTAAAAAACGCCTTCGATTGGCGGGATTTTGTAACGTTCCCTGGGGTAGGCTTAATCAGGCTAAGTCCTTTGATATGCCTAAAGGACAGTCAAATTCGTTTCTCTCTCTATCCTACGTACTGTTCCAGCAGGAGTGATCTGTTCGGTTGTTATCTGTGGCAAGCGTTTGTTTACAACGGTGGTCTGGCATGGCGCTGAAAAACATCATATCGTTGTAAAGATGAGCGTGGTGGGAACGAATTGCGAATATTGCAACACGTCGGGTGTTTTTTGTTGTTCCCTCAGACGATTCAGCTGACCTGTCTTTGCGCTTTACTCTCGAGTTGAACTAATGGTGTTTCTTAGATTATCTGATCAATGTGCGCCTTGATATGGCGACTGGATCTCTCTACCTAAAATGAAACTGGGTATTATGCGGGGACATTGCATTTTGGTTTTATTCCGTGATATAAAAGTTATTAAATCGAGTTGCTAGGCAATCAATACACAGGCAGGAGATCCTTGGGTGTTGTTCTTTCGTACTCACCAAGATGTCAGAGCTCATTGCGTCGTCAGGGCAGCGACCTGTCCCTAACTGTAGGCACGTTCTATCTTGAGGCATGGCTAACCCTAAGTCCACTACGTATTATGTCGTACGATGATTCGCATGTATTGAGCAGGGATGGATCTTTCTTTTGGTGTTTCGAAATCAGTAGCAAGGCTGCTTTAGTTCTAAGTTTTTTCTAATAATGTGACCTTACTATGCATACGTGCTGTAAGCTTGATAGTGGTCCTTAACGACAGTGTTATCCAAAACAACGGGTGATGTTTATCAAGTTAGATTGTTTATGGTTACTTTTTATTGAATATTCTGAAAAAAGACCATCAGGAGAAAAATTATTCAACGCTCGGGCGACTGGGAGCCAGATATAATAATAATATTCTCGATAGGTTCTAAAAACTAATCGAATGTATCAAAAGTCAGGTGGAAGTTGCTCTATATTTTAATTGTAGTTATGATTTTAAACGAATTGAATCAATGCTGAAAGAATATAGCAGCACATGAGGGTGTAAGACCTGAAGGGACGTTTTATGTTTTTTGGTCGCTCGGTGTTGTACTGTAAGCCTAGGTCAAAACACTGTCAAAAATAATCGTAAATATTACTTGTCTCAGATGGGGTTAATAATTTATAAAATATTATTTAAAAGAGCTTTCTGTCGGGGCTAGGACTCACATCCATAAGTATCAGGCAAGGTATTTGATTTAATTTGTTTTATTTGTTTTTGAATGGGTTTTTTTTTAAATAACTGGGCGCAGAGGAGCTTATCACTGCAATTAGTTATTTATAATAAATAATTACTTGACTGCATTCAGGGACTAATGAATTGGGAGAGTTCATAGTATTATAAGGAATGTATTTATTTTTTAGCACTCCACATTGGAGTTGTGTATAAGATTGGAATTCAAGTTCGGATGTGTGAGTAAATGAAAGAGGAGCAATCGGTACAAAAACAAGTGGGTGTGTGCGCACAGATAGTTGTTTGACAAACTGACAATGCTTTTCGTAAATGATATACTGTAATATGAGGAATCAACATGGATGTGAACGCTATGATGAAAGAAAAAAATGTAATTTGGTACGGTTTATGTTAAAGTGTAAGTGAAGAGTCATCCAGTAACAATAATTGTATAGATTTTATATAAGGTTAACACAGTATTGGTGGGGCTTTGGTTATTTAGTAATATTCACCTCTGTCTTTAGGTTGAGGATGTATAAAAGTAATGCATATAATGGTCAGAGTGACGTAGTTGAACACGATGCTAATCTTACAATAGATATAAATGAGTAAAACCACAAAACGCTATTAAACAGAATCATTAAGACAATTTTGAGAGTACGAGTCCTCAATAGATTTCAAAATGTTCTTATAATTAAGCAAACGCAGACGGGCTACTATTTAAATCATTTGAACGTTTAGCTGCTTGTGGGAATTGAAAACTGACGCGAGAAGGGAGTGATAGGGGCCAATGCTCCCAGATTTCCCAGATAGTATTTGTTTTTGCTTATGCTTTAGAAATCAGTTATTTCCAGAGGCATGTATTGTGAGCTTCTTCGCCCCCGCCCTCGTGTTGGGTCATATTAGTCTAAGCCTTTATTTCTACTCCTTGAACCTGTTTTTCTGAACTGCCAACTTAACAAGGGTCCTATTGTTGGGTTTTCTTGGGTAGGAAGAACTTGGTAATTCACTCACCTCCTACAAATAGCTGATCCATCAACCTCCCGACTACATATAACAATGGGTTGAGAATGTGGAAATTGTACTACCACCTTCTAACCATTCTGGAGGGTTTTAGGTTATTTTGGAAAGGTAGGTCACTGATTTAGATAAATGCATTCAGCTGGATATCCATGCGTTCTATACTAGCATGTTGGGAACGTACTTAGCTGATAAGTACAGCAGTTATAAGTAGGATCCTGTGAATTGTGGGTACGCACAACCCAAACTGTCTGGAGTTTCTCATCGCTGGTATCTCTCGCTATTGAGATCTTAGTTCTCAGAACCTCTCCCTCCGGCTGGTTGATCACAATACAGATAGCATCTTGCTGGGAGTTATGTTACCTTTTTTAGAATATGTTGAGTCTATTGAGTGTGTTGAGCAATCTTCTCACAACTCTCAAAGAGCAGCTGTGGCTTTTACATAGCCACTACGTCTCTAGTATTTACGTGCTCTTAAGCTAATGAATACACATTTGCTGCTGCTATCTAACACACCCCCTAGACATATTAAGGCTTGATTGATTTGAATTGATTGGATGTCAACTATAGTGCTTCTTGCAATAATTCTCTCTACTATAAGTCTTTCCTATATAAAGTCCAAAACGAACCCTGATCTTTATGCTGGCTTATCGTTTCAGACTATGCTTGCTTTATGATTGGGGCTGCTGTTAGAATTCTACGCACAATACATTATAGGAGCAGAAAGGAGACTGATCATCGCAGAGTTGAGCACGGGTTCTGGCATGCTAATTAAGGGAATCTGATATTTGTGTTTTGATGATTTCGGGGCTTTAAGCATCGGTTGGGGTTGCTGCTCGAGAAAGCTAGATGTTGTAGTTCTAGGGACCATTCAAGCTATCGTGAGTCCAATTGGTCGTGTTTGTACTTACTCGTCCTAATAGGATACAATATGAAAGGGGGTGGCTGTTTATAGTAAATTTGCGCACACGATATTACTGTCAGAATCGACTATTTAACTTATATGACACGCATCACCTGCACTCTTAATTGTCATATACTCACTCTACTAGGGTAACTGTGTTAATGTCTCAGTGTAGATACAGTACTGTAAACTCAGATCGCCTTGCTGTTTATAGCTTATTTAGATGAATAAATAATTAGTGCTGCTCGTTGGACATAGGCCCTATACTCCTTTCTATTACCGGAAGGATATCCGTTGTGTGGTAATTGACAAGAGCCTCCTATCTCACATACATTTGTTTTTCTTGCCAGTCACATTCTGTTTAATAGGTCGCCCCTAAAGCAACACCCTCCATCCGTCGGGGATTGCCTCTTCTCCTTAGAGCTAGTGATGTTTTTTGGGTGGTCTGTGCTGGGTGTAGTCATAATCCGGCACAAGATTTTGTGCTCACAAGCTAAGCAGAACTGACTCCCTCAGAGGCTCAGCAACAACATACTCTACTCTCCCGTTCCTTTTGTATGTCCCCTGCTCCCCAAAACAAAAACAAACTAGAAGGAAATCAACAGAGATAAACAAATAGAAAATTTTATAGATTGAGTTTCTGGTCTTAAGTTGCTAGTTTATTTATGCTCATTGTCCCTTATTTCCTTTCAGCTTTCCTTGGGTCAAAGGGTTGTGAATCTGGAGACTGGCGTTACGGCATACCACTAAACCATGGACTTTGTATAGAATAACTGATTCTTAACGTAACAGCAGTCTGGGGTCATGAAGTACAGTCTCTGTGTGAGAGTTGTGTCTTTATGAGATATCTGATAGATCAAGTTTGCTAGAGCTTGAAAAGTTAGATATCGCGCTCAGCTAGTATCAATAGTATTATGTATAGTCTGATGCGTCGCTATATGGAATGTGTATCATGGTGGACAAGCGTAAAATTCTTCACTGATAAACTATGGCCACAATATGTACGTCAAATAGTACTTAATTCATGAAAATTGCACTCCTCTTTGTATTAAGGGATCATAGGTCATCCTTTTGTGTCATTATGGCTAGTTAAAATGACTCTCTCTCGCAATATATGGCACTCTCGCTGGGATAGTTTTCATACAAATAGATTCTGCGAAGATGTCACACAGTATCAATCGGACTCGCAATGGTATTTATGGTGGTTTTTTTCTCTGGGATGACATATCTGTAACAGTCATTCTTCTCCTTGTTGTACACGATACGGCCATACTCCTGCGATACATGTCAGAGTTTTTTTAAACATGATATGTTATACACTGATCTATTTGGTGGAATTTCTCCTGACTCTATATTGTATTCGTTTGCACCCTCTGTTCACATATAACTTCTTCTAGTTAGTAATGAATCAAATGCTCTCAATATGAGAGGCAAGCACTTAGACTGGGCCTGGAACATTTGTCAAATATGGATTGTTAAGATCAAGCTGGGGACTACGTGGGCAATGGTACCAGAGCTGTGCAGGCTCCTGTGGCAAGACCAAAGAGCTCGTCCAAAGGATACCGAGAAAGAACGATAATGTATAGGTAGTGTATTGACACTCAGGATGAGGAATGTGGTCGTTGGGAATCTTTGGATTATGACGTATTTTGGTTGGGCGCCACGGCTTTTGCGTCTTGGCAGAGATGCATGAATCTTCACTAGGTCCACTGCGTGTGGGAGAGTGGTTCTGGTGAATTTTAGGAATTTGGCTTGCTCTCACTAGACTTACAAGGATTTTTGATCACATCAGCTCATCTCGGGCTGTGGCGAGCCTATAACTCTGCGATAGAGCATAGATATGACTTCATCCACCGGGGGGTGAAGATATAATGTATGACAAGTGGTTGTTGGATGCGCGCAGGAATCGGAGTGCGGATTGAGTGAGTCTATGATTATCGGATCCTATACACTTGGTGCGCGTGAACATCTCAGATGAATTGGGCTACTCGCAGAAGAGAGTTCGATTTGGGAATATATACAAGTAAACCAAAGACGTCGTCACTAATCTGACTAACGAACTATGCAAGATTCAGTCTTCCGCTCAAGCGCTGGCATGGGGATGCAGGATATCTATGCTTGCAGATTTCTGTTGTCTGCTCTTGTCCTGGTGTACTCGTTTCCATGAAGGCTCGAAGTTTTGGCTAGATACGACGTAGCTGGCTCGTGCGATTGATAAGGTAAGGAGAGAGTTGGGGAGTGTCTGATGTGGTTGTGTTAATACTGAAGATATGTGATTGGATTTGGTAGATAATAGTGTATACTTTAGCTTAGTACGTTGGGTCATCAGTTTGCATAATATAGGTTGCTGATGATGGAAATAACAGAGTGCTGAGATATCTGCATAGGCTAGGGAAGCGACCAAGATATAGGAGCCTACTGTATAGAAAAGAAGGCAATGGTGTTGATGGTGCGAGTGACAGAGTCCAGCATCTTGGGCTTGTTTTGTTGTGTGCTAGTTCATATTTTTTTCTTGTTCAAAGGGACCTAGGATTGATATTGATTGGCGAATAGATATAAAATTGGAAAATGATATGGGAAAATTTCGGGTGCACGGTTAGTGTATATTTTTATTGGAGTAGTAGTGTATTTCTGGGTCGTGAATAATTTTTTCTCTCACGCGAGATATTTGATATAGTGATACAGCAGATTGGCTGGTTGTAGCTGAGTCATGAATGATTACAAATCCGATCGCAGAATTCCAGGCGTTTCATCAGTCATGTGTATGATAGTTCTGGGGTAGAGATGCTGGCATCAATTCTTTAGGGGTGGTCGCTGAGTACTAAAGTGGCGTTCTTATGTTCGCTCTCACGACGTGCTCCATATAGAATAATACTTTTTGGAGGGTAAGTTGGAAAGATAGACGTGTGTGTTGCGCATTCGGTAGAGATACAGAGTGCTGATGTGAGATTTATCGTGTCTGCTGGCAGTAGTGAGATTCTGAGGCGAGTGAGACCGCAGATCTATGCTCAGAATGATGAAATAGCGTCATGCCAGTCGACTGTTGTCGTAGTTATGTATTGATTGCAGTGAATGATGGTCTCGTTTCGATAGTGGAAAAACATAGATAGACACAACAGGCAGTATGTCAATATCGGTGTGTGTCAGTGGGTGGATGATGTGGTTGATGAGGGTTTAATGTGTGTTGGCTGCAAAGATAGCGGTATAGTGTAACTGCTTGATATGATGGTTTGGGACTCGTTATAATAGGCAGTCGCTTGTCCATATTTCTCTTCTGTTTGAGCTTGTGTGTTGAGGCGATTTGTGTAAATTAGAAAAATCTTGCCAAATGGTGGAAGGCTGTTCCGTAGGTTTTCGACGGGCGGATGATATTTCGCAGCATAGAGATAGAGAGATATTTGTTATAGACTTGAGATGGAGATAGCGCGATTCTAGATGATATACACGCAACTATTTGGTATGTGGTGTCGTATAGGTTACTGTGAGCTTTTCTCGGTGGAATGAAGGAGCAAACGCTATACATCTTACAGCAGATATGCTTACACATCCGCTTCGACGTCTATAATTGTTGGTATTATTGCTGGGTTCCTGCTTACCATCTCTCTCTGCTAGTTTCGAAATCTCGTTGTACTGAGATAATAGTCTAGATAGCACGCTTCGGCACCACATTGGAGCATGGAGGCATGAGATAAGCAGCGCCGACTTAGGCCGTATAGAGGCGTGGGTGTTATGATGATATAACATGATATGAGAATACATGTCACTCATGAATTTTTTCGCTAATATAATACACTTTAAGCGCTATATTTTATACGTGGTCAGGTTTGTAAGTTCAGAGCAACGGGAGATAGAGATGTGTATCTCGCGACATTGGAGAGGCGATAGAGTTCGCGTAGTGGCTGATGAGATTGGTAAACGAATATACGTCATAGGTGGTGTTTCGTGCGAAGAAGGGCATGGAGGTATACCAAAGAATGTCGTCAGATAATGATGTAGATGTAAGTATGTCAGAGAATCTACTATATATATGCAGCAAGACGCGGAACATCGAGATGTGTTTAGCTACATAGAACAGTAAGAAGATGTACGTACGGTTATTTCATAAACCACTAGTACGAAGATAATTTGGAACGGGGGCAGTCTCCACTCAGAGACCTGCTAGGTACTGTCTTGTGTATTCCGCGTGATCAATCAGGACTTCATAGAATTGCGCATCATATTACTAGATCTCGTTGAGAGTGTATGTGTATGTTTGTTGTAGCAGGTGCGAGAGATAGACTACAATATCTCGAGCAACACACAGGCTGATTTGTCACGCATTCCATCGTAGAATAAAGTACATTTGTAGATAGGTAGGTGTACAGAAGTCTAGCCTAGCATATGATGATGCCTAGGTGCTCGAATGTATTTATTTTAGCGGTCGTATGACTAACATATTGTCTATATGTATTGGTGATAAGATCGGTTGTTTATGGTCACTCGTGTGTTCATGGGTACCCGTTCTTCATGTTAAATCTGTAGTGAAAACAGGCAACACATAAGACAATTAGTTATGTAGGATATGAGATTAGAGAGTGCAGCTTGTAGCGCATATAATTGTAGTGATATTATTGCATACAACAATATAAGAAATCTTCTAAGTATAGCTTTGCAATACAAGTATGGTAATTATTACACAACATGCATTTGTCACTCTTCAACTCATTACACGGTATGCTCTTCGTTGTACTTTGTCCCTTTCAGACGCACTTCTAGTTCAAGATATCGGATTGATGTATGATAGCAGATATGCGAGTCATTGTGAACTATCAGATAGCTTGGAACTCGCACTTTTGTCAATCTTATGTCTCGCTGACATTATAAAAGACAATATTACTACAAAACCAAAAATTATACTATCTTATGTACATTATTGTGTGTGATCGCCTGTGGCGAAATGTCAGTAGCGAGTTAAGGCGTTGGCATGAGTTTTGATTCCTATACTAGTTAGTGAAGATTGTTCATATACAGCATTATAAGACTAGTCACAACAATATAAAGCAGAGGGTAAGACACTCTTCGGAAGACAGTCTCTTGTCCACTCGTCGCGAAGTTTTGACTACTATAGTGCTCACAGGCGAGTGACAAGCTATACCTGGTGACTTCATAACTTCCTGCCGACATTGAAAAATAGAGACAAGTCTCCTAGTGATTGAGTGTCTCTCCTGACTCGCATAGAGACAATACGAGCTCTCTCTGGAGTACGACAAACACCACACTATCTCTGCCTTTGTTTGCCTAGCACTCATTTTTAATAACTTTATCAGGACCAAACCACATTTATATGGTCATGCATTAGCATGTAGTAATTAACACCATTTTCACTCGAGACGAAAGGCTAATGTCTGAGAAAAACACCTGTTCAAAGTCCATTCCACAGTTATTTATCCAAATGATTGTTTTCAGCCTGGGTGATAAGGAAAAACAGATTGAGCTGCCTTTATATAGGAGGTAGAGAGAATGTTTCTCCAACACTGCAGATTAGACTGTGTTAACACTGTCGGGAATCCAGCTAGACCCATGTTCTCACACAGCTGTGCCTCATTTGGTAGTTTGTGTCCTCAGAATAGAACATCTTTAATCATAACTCAAATCATCTGACCAACGCCAGAGAAGTTCGTGTCCTCAGAATAGGACTCTCTTTAGTCATAACTCAAATCATCCTCCTAGCATATCTTCAATTTAACAGAATTCAACTGACAGTAAAATGATCACAAATCCATCCCTAAACAAATTTGTGATGCATCAACAGAATATGGAGTTAAAATAGCTCTTTCACAAAGCACTCAGACTCCAGTAATTTAGGTGCTCCCTGTTACAATATTCTTTGTCGATTTCAGCCGTACTTCTCAAACACCTGCCGACTGAGAAATAGAAATGCAGTTAGAAATCATGTAGTTTATGGACATAATGTTCACCCTCATTGTCATGATCTTTTTCATTGACGAATGCCTGGTAACTTGAACACAGGGTGAATTCTGTGGTAATTTGCAGTTAGGTAGTAATGATTGATTTTTCTTGCATTCACAGCACTCAGTATGCATAGGGACATCGCTAGTTTGGAAAAACCATTGCCATCAGTTCTTTACAAGCACCATTATATGGGCCATTGACTTCACCCTATGTCAGTCCAACCGAACACTCCAGTGGTTTCTTTTTTACAAGCTACAGTTGAGTCGGAAGTTTACATACTCTTAGGTTGGAGTCCTTAAAACTCGTTTTTTAAGTCGGTTAGGACATCTACTTTGTGCGTGAAACAAGTCATTTTTCCAACAATTGTTTACAGACATATTATTTCACTTATATTTCAGGTATCACAATTCCAGTGGGTCAGAAATTTACATACACTAAGCAACTTGCCTTTAAACAGCTTGGAAATTCCAAAAAATGATGTCATGGTTTTAGAAGCATCTTGAAAGGCTAATTTACATATTTTTGAGTCATTGGAGGTGTACTCTGTGATGTATTTCAAGGCTGGTTCATCCTTGGGAGCAATTTTCAAATGCCTGAAGGTACCACATTCATTGTACAAGCAATAGTACGAGTATAACACCATGGGACCCACGCAGCCGTCATACAACTGAGGAAGAGAGGCGTTCTGTCTCCTGAATGAACGTACTTTGGTGCGAAGTGCAAATCAATCCCAGAACAACAGCAAAGGACCTTGTGAAGATGCTGGAGGAAACAGGTTACAAAAGTATCTATATCCACAGTTAAAACGAGTCCTATATCGACATAACCTGAAAGGCTGCTCAGTAGAGGAAGCCACTGCTCCAAAACCCGCCATAAAAAAGCCAGACTACGGTTTGCAACTGCACATGGGACAAAGATTGTACTTTTTGGAGAAATGTCTTTGGTTGATGAACAAAAATGGAACTGTTTGGCCATAATGACCATCGTTATGTTTGGAGGAAAAAGAGGGAGTCTTGCAAGCCAAAGAACACCATTTCAACCGTGAGGCACGGGGTGGCAGCATCATGTTGTGGGGGTGCTTTGCTGCAGGAGGGACTGGTATGACTTAAAGATTGCTGTACACCAGCGGAACCATCAACTTGAGGGGAGCTGGAGCTGTTTTGCCTTCAAGATGGGCAAATTTCTTGAGGAAACCTGTTTAGTCTTCCAGGGATTTGAGACTGGGATGGAGGTTCACCTTCCAGCAGGACAATGACCCTAAGCATACTACTATAGCAACACTTGAGTGGTTTAAGGGTAAACATTTAAATGTCTTGGAATGGCTAGTCAAAGCTTAGACTCAATCCAATTGAGAATTGTGGATATGACTTAAAGATTGCTGTACACCAGCGGAACCCATCCAACTTGAAGGAGCTGGAGCAGTTTTGCTTCAAGAATGGGCAAAAATCCCAGTGGCTAGATGTGCCAAGCTTATGGAGACATACCCCAGGAGACTTGCAGCTGTAATTGCTGCAAAAGGTGGCTCTACAAAGTATTGACTTTGGGGGGGTGTATAGTTATGCACGCTGAAGTTTTCTGTTTTTTGTCTTATTTCTTGTTTGTTTCACAATAAAAATATTTTYCATCTTCAAAGTGGTWGGCATGTTGTGTAAACAAATGATACAACCCCCCAAAAATCMATTTTAATTCCAGGTTGTAAGGCAACAAAATAGGAAAAATGCCAAGSGGGGTGAATACTTTCGCAAGCCACTGTATATCAGACCGTGTACCACGGGTATGACAAAACATACATTTTTACTGCTCTAATTATGTTCATAACCAGTTTATAATAGCAATAAGGCACCAATGGGGTTTGTGCTATATGACCAATACACCATAGCTAAGGGCTATATCCAGGCACTCRGTGTTGCCATACCATGGCCATGGTATATTGGCCATTATACCACACCCCCTCAGGCCTTATTGCTTAAATAGCTCCCTGTAGGACTATAAAAGTTACTGCTTTTACAACGCTGGCGGAATAATAATGGGACTTGTTTCTCAATGGCTACACACCATTCAACTAAACCAGAAATCAGTTCTGGAAGAAGAAGAAACAAAACAAAGGCAACTTGTTTGAAGTAAATGGACTGCATGGTGGAGGATGTTCAAAGAGAAAGGAGATTGACACACAATAGTATATCAGATGAGGCACAACCGCAGGTCTTAAAGATATCCTGATCAGTAAAGTTGAATCATTGAAAGACGGAAAATAAATAACCCATTAGATGATGCCATGCCGTGTATTAGAAAAAAACGAATCAAATTGTGAAACTCATGAATTATTTAATTGCACAAAGCTGGATTTCCAGTTTCTTAAACTCTGAAAAGCCATATTTCTGAARGGTATTAGACAATCACGATTCAGTTGAAAGCAAGCCCATCTTGCAATAATGGTCTGTCTTTCTTTCTTTTCCAGGAAACATAAGACGTTCAGACATTAGCTAGCTGAGCACCTGTCATCAAGACCTAGTAAATAGAGCTCTGTAGACTGAGAGACTGTTATAGGCTGGAGKACCTCTTCACATTTTTACATCTTTATCCCCTAAAGTATCCCCTAAAACATGTCCTGATTTGTTCTTCTCCCTCTCCTCCAGTCCAGTCATCCCCCTCCCACTGTGTCTCTCTAGAGTGGACCATGTGTTGCACATTACAATGTGCCACTTTTCACACAATGCAATGTGTTACACCCTGGGAGATGCAGCATGCACAACTCCAATATCTACCATATGTCCCAGCGTGATGTCAGGTTGTCTCAAAAATGGTCATGGAGAATTTAACAAAACTGAAGCATACCTATTTGCCGGAAACTAGGGGGTTCAGTGAAAACAGGAAGTGGCCCAGCGGCCAGGATTTTGTTGTGCT
>NW_019957662.1:28421-58299 GCF_002910315.2 Salvelinus sp. IW2-2015 | reverse complement strand
GCACTGCTGGCCTAGGTCACATGTGGGCTGGTTCACACTAGCCTGCTCCACTCATGGCTGCCTGGGTCCTGGGTTGGAGTGCAGGKCCTCCCTTTCTCCCACTCTGCTCTGCCTGATGCCAGTGATAAAGCTTCTTGTTTGACCGTCGTCAGGTCCAGTACATCTGCCAGTCTCTGTACCAGGCTGGCAGTGCCCAGCCAGGAGAGTCTGGGAGGGAGTCACAAGGCAGATTCACCACAWTGTCTTTTTGTACTTGACACATGTYAAGGCTGTGACATATTCCCTGTAAGAGAGTGAATTACCACAACCTTCAGTGGTTAGAAACAGTTAGCGTTTGGTTCTATTGTGTTGGACACGAAGGACCATTTTATATTATATAATATTATGCATTTGCTTCTTATACACTGATGTTTGGAGGTGTGGCTAACAATACAGTCATGTCTGATTGGAAGTATTTATACAGTCAAAGGTTTTTACAGAATACAGCCCATTTGGTGACTGCATAAAACAGAATTTGAATCAAAGAGTRTCTCATTAATTGACCGTTCTTTCATTATTTCTTAATACAATTAGGGTGAATTGAAAAATTATAATAATCTCTAAAGACGAAATGGCTCTATTCCATCAAATCCTTATTAATGCTGCCACAGTGATTTCCGGCACAGCTGCCACTGTGTTAATGTGAGGAACATACTGTGGGTGTTTGGGTACGGAAGCAGTGTTTTTGACTCCCAGTTCAGTCCCCCAACAGCCCTTTACAAGGTGCTGACTATTTTACCATTACTGTTCACATACAGTAGAAAGTGCTGTTGGATTTGCTGTTCCGACAGACCAGTTTTTATGTGCAGTAGGATAATATTGATTGGTATCCTTAAGACTCATTGTCAATTCATTTGTCCGTTTTCTCCCTCTGCCTAAGATTTTGACACCTTTAACATGACAACAAGTGCGATATTATTCTGTGCATGTAKCATACGTGTTCGGGCATAAGTTTCATAGCCGGGTGAAAAAAAAAGAAAAAAAAATCATGAGTGGCTGAGTCCAGCTTTGCTATTTTGTTCACTTGTCAAGTTATTCATTATTTATAACCCACATGTCACTCTGAAGCTTCTCCTGAGACACTGACACAGGAAACAGGAGGGCTCCATAATATTCCCTCCACCACAGAGCTCACAGCTCTATCTCTGGCTCAACTCACAGAGCAGTGCAACATGCGCCAGCCAAGCTATTCACCTATGGGGGCAGAGTCAAGTCATTGGTGCCAGGTTGGCTTCTACTGCCTAACATCCTCTCTATGCCAGCCTGTTATCCATCTTATGGGACAGATGTGTCGTGCCACCCTTGCAAATTCCTTTTAGGGCTTGTGTGGCAGAGCCTGCCTGGTTCTTTTTCCTTGGGCAGTCCTGCTTGTCCTTGTATGCCAGTTGATTGGTTCGTCCCCTCTTACAGCATGCTATTTCACCTCTGGCAGGAAGCAGTGTTCTGTGCGGCTGATGGCTCACCTCTGGCAGTCAATTGTCCTGGTGCTGGAAGTCAMTGTCTCTGCCTACTATGTTCCAATTAACTCTCCWCTCTCCTCACCAGAGTTTCGTATCTATCCCCCAGAACCACCTGTGACCCTCTGGCAGGCGCCAATCCAACAACAAAGCCATCACAGCTCTTATGATTACTAGAATAGAACATTTTATAGATCTACCACTGTCATTGTGCCTGGTGTGTTTCGGCCTTGCTCCCAGTCACATGTAGCTCCGTATCACAGCACCATGCATGTAAAATTAACCCCTAAAACAGTGTCCAACCACAATGTCTGCTCTATATTTGGACTTTATTTTATTTATGAGCTTTCTATCCTCGCTGTATATTCGACAGTTTAGTTTGACTTTTATTTTAAAGTTGTTTTTTTATACCTTCTCTGTTTTACGTGCCAGGGTATATGGGAAACGGGCGCGAAGAGACAAGGAAAATACGTTCTTGTTAAGGTTGTTCAAGCACCCAAGAAACAACTCAAACTTAGCACCTAGCTGGAAAGAGAACAGGTATTTACTGTCTTTCAATATTGGTCTTGTTCTCAGATATCTTTCAACTATTTTGAACATGTACTGAACAGATATTTGTGTTGTAATTGATGTTGAAGTCTGCTAGCAATATGACGTTATTAGCAGTAGCCTAGCTCCACTGTGTGCTGGCTAATATTAGTTAACTTCTCTTATCTACGGATACCGGATGCGGGTTTGAATTCGCACACATACGGTGAATCGCCACAAATAGTCATATTAAACATTCCTGAAAATACAAGTCTCACATGCTTCAAAAGCCTAGAATCCTGCTAATCCAATTGCGTGTCAGATTTAAAAAAGGATTTATTGGAAAGAATACATCGATTATCTGAGCACAGAGCCCCATCCAAACTATTTTTCACCAGCACAGGCGTAACAAATCACAGATAGCAATGAATATAATCGTTTACCTTTGAAGATCTTGCTCTGTTTGCAATCCCAAGGCTCATTGTTACACAATGAATGGTCTTTTGTTCAGTTAATCCATTTTTAAGCCTAACACGAAACATTTTGTGACGCTTATCTCGTTGAATTTGTGTCATTAAATTTTCGACAAACATTCGACGTAAATACACGACTAAACCGGACTTTATCCGTCATGTTTGGTTTCCTTGCAATCAACTGTTTGTTTGTAAACAACCAAACTTGATGGGTCATTTCGCGGGACGTATTGACCCGAAAAAAACATTGGAAGACAACAAGTAAGACCTCATTGTGCACCAATTATATGACCGCTGTTTCGTTGATTGACTGTATTTTAACCAATGACCACTGATCGTCTTGAAATTAGCTGGGTAGATAGCCAATGAGCAGAGGTAAACGGAATATCTAATGTTTGTGTTTTGGAAGACCAACCATGTAGTAAACTCGGCGTAAAGATCGTCATTCGCCATTGAAGTTTCATACTGGAAGTAGCCAAACTCATTACGCACAGCACTGTTTCGGTAACAAGCATCTTCAGATGTTTATATATCGAAAATCATGGCGAATAAGTCAGGAAAGCTAAATCTAAGCTAGATATAGAATGTAGACAAAATTATAGAGAAATTGATCGTGAAAGTGAAACATATGCTTTTGGAAGACGACTCAGTTAGCGACCATGACTCAAATGGAAGCATATTTTTGAACGGAGAGGACATTGTTTTGGACTGGTAAGTTCTTCTCATGCTAATGCCGTTGTTTGAAATTAATAATATAAAATATTATTTGTGATTGTTTTTACATTTTATTTCAATATATAAAATGTAATGAAATGTGTAAAGTACACATTGGCTATACTTCCTCCAGCGCATGCTTCCTCAACTCAGTCTACATATTATCGATTAGAGGGAGCATGGTCGAGATGCGTGTGTCTGCCGCCAACGTGTCCATTCCCAACTGTGTCATCCCCTCTGAAGCTGGTTCATCCAGCTGAGACCCTGCTGTTCTCTCACACCTCCCGGGCCATCTAGAGGTAAACTGTTCATATTACTCTTGAGGGCTATATAAATAGATTTGATTTGATAGAGGACTGGAGGGTCTTCCAAATATTGAAAGTGTGTAAATAGTCCCATGTTATTTTGGTATATATTTTTTCTTTATTTTTTTTTTGGGGGGGGGGTGGTTAGAATACCATTTTGGTATTTTGTATATAGTTATTTGTTATCAAAATGTATACCTTCACCAATTTGGCCACTTGGGTACATTTGGCTACTTGTGTGGGACACCTGGGTGACTTCATGATAAATGTCATGTAGCCACTCATTTGGAAGTTATCATTCTGAAACTTTGCACAAGTACTGTTGCCCTCTTATGTTTTTCACTGAAATTGTCCCCATATTCATATCTGAATGTTTGTTTTATCTGTGTTCATTTTAAAGATGATGATAAACAATTTAAAAGAAAAAACATATGGTTTATCATTGTATTATCTAAACCAGATCTATTGTGTTATATTCTCCTACATTCAATTCACATTTACACAAACTTCAGAGTGTTTTCTTCAAATGGTACCAAGATATGCATATCCTTGCTCCTGGGCCTGAGCTAGAGGAGTTTAGATTGGGTATGTCTTCAGGCGGAAATTGAAAGAAGGGGGGGGGGGGGGGGGGGGGGTAGCTGTAAGAGGTTTTTAATCTTGCACCACATTATCAAGCTATTAGCAAGTAATCAACTATTCAGGTAGAAATTTCATGCATATGATGCATTTGATGTATCAAGCACGCTAATGTAAAATTGTGTAAAAGTGTATTGTTTGTGGAATGTATTGTTCATATTGTAAATGGCTTGCGCAAGTATTCCACCCCCTTGGCATTTTTCAGGGGTTTGTATCATTTGATTTATTCAACATGCCTACCACTTTGAAGATGCAAAATATTTTTATTGTGAAACAAACAGAAATAAAACAAAAAAACAGAAAACTTGAGCATGCATAACTATTCAATCCCAAAGTCAATACTTTGTAGAGCCACCTTTGCAGCAATTACAGCTTCAAGTCTCCTGGGGTATGTCTCCAATAGCTTGGCACATCAAGCCACTGGAATTTTGCCATTCTTGAAGGCAAAACTGCTCCAGCTCCTTCAAGTTGGATGGGTTCCGCTGGTGTACAGCAATCTTAAAGTCATACCACAAATTCTCAATTGGATTGAGGTCTAAGCTTTGACTAGGCCATTCCAAGACATTAAATGTTTACCCTTAAACACTCAAGTGTTGCTATAGTAGTATGCTTAGGGTCATTGTCCTGCTGGAAGGTGAACCTCCATCCCAGTCTCAAATCTCTGGAAGACTGAAACAGGTTTCCCTCAAGATTTCCCTGTATTTAGCGCCATCCATCATCCTATAATTCTGACCAGTTTCCCAGTATCTGCGACAAAAACATCCCCACAGCATGATGCTGCCACCACATGCACTGTGGGGATGGTGTTCCGGGGTGATGAGAGGTGTTGGGGTTGCGCCAGACATAGCGTTTTCCTTGATGGCCAAAAAGCTACATTTTAGTTTCATCTGACATTGTACCTTCTTCCATATGTTTGGGGAGTCTCCCACATGCCTTTTGGCGAACACCAAATGTGTTTGCTTATTCTTTTTCTTAAGCAATGGCTTTTTTTCTGGACACTCTTCTGTAAATCCCAGCTCTGTGGAGTGTAGGCTTAAAGTGGCCCTATGGACAGATACTCCAATCTCCACTGTGGAGCTTTGCAGCTCCTTCAGGGTTATCTTTGGTTCTTTTGTTGCCTCTCTGATTAATTCCCTCCTTGCCTGGTCCGTGAGTTTTGGTGGGCGGCCCCTCTCTTGGCAGGTTTGTTGTGTGCTATATTCTTCCATTTTTAATAATGGATTTAATGGTGCTCTGTGGGATGTTCAAAGTTTCAGATATTTTTTCTATAACCCAACCCTGATCTGTACTTGGTCTTCTGGTGACGCTTGCTTGGTGGTGCCCCTCGCTTAGTGGTGTTGCAGTCTCTAGGGCCTTCAGAGCAGGTGTACATATACTGAGATCATGTGACAGATCATGTGACCACTAGATTGCACACAGGTGGACTTTATTTAACTAATTATGTAACTTCTGAAGATAATTGTTACACCAGATTTTTTATTTCGTCGCTTCATAGCAATGGGGGTGAATACATATGCACGCACCAATAGGCCATAGAGGCAGAATATTTACAATTTAGCATTAACACTGGAGTGATAGATGTGTCAGATGATGATGTGCAAGTAAGATACTGGGGTGCAAAAGAGCAAGAGGATAAGTAACAATATGGGGATGAGGTAGTTGGGTGTGCTATTTACAGATTGGCTGTGTACAGGTACAGTGATTGGTAAGCTGCTCAGACAGCTGATGCTTAAAGTTAGACAGGGAGATATAAGACTCCAGCTTCAGTGATTTTTGCAATTCATTCCAGTCTTTGGCAGCGAGAACTGGAGGAAGGCGCCAAAGGATGTTGGCATTGGGGATGACCAGTGAAATATACCTGCTGGAGTGGGTGCTGCTATGGTGACAGTGAGCTGAGATAAGGCGGGGCTTTACCTAGCATAGACTTATAGATGCCTGGAGCCAGCCAACGAGAGCAATACAGGTCGCAGTGGTGGGTAGTATATGGGGCTTTGGTGACAAACGGATGGCACTGTGATAGATTACATCCAGTTTGCTGAGTAGAGCGTTGGAGGATATTTTGTAAATGACATCGCGCGAAGTCAAGGATCGGTAGGATAGTCCGTTTACGAGGGTATGTTGGCAGCATGAGTGAAGAGGCTTTGTGCGAAATGGAAGTTGATTCTAGATTAATTGTGGATTGGAGATGCTAACGTGGTCTGGAAGCAGAGTTTACAGTCTAGCCAGACACCTAGGTATAGTTGTCCACATATTCTAAGTCAGAACCGTCCAGAGTAGTGATGCTAGTCGGTGGGAGGGTGCGGGCAGCAATCTGTTGAAGAGCATGCACTTAGTTTTACTTGCATTTAAAAGCAATTGGAGGCCACGGAAGAGTGTTGTATGCATTGAAGCTCGTTTGGAGGTACTGGTACAGTACTGTCTTTTATCGATGGTGGTTATGATATCGTTTTAGGACCTTGAGCGTGGCCAGGTGCCCCCATGACCAGCTCGGAAACCAGATTGTATAGTTGAGAAAGGTACGGTGGATTCGAAATGGTTGGTGATCTGTTTGTTAACTTGGCTTTTGAAGATTTTAGAAAGGCAGGGCAGGATGGATATAGTCTATAACAGTTTGGGTCTAGAATGTCTCCCCCTCTGAAGAGGGGATGACCACGGCAGCTTTCCAATCTTTGGGGATCTCAGACGATACAAAGAGAGGTTGAATAGGCTAGTAATAGGTGTTGCACAATTTTGGCAGATCATTTTATTAGAAAAGAGAGGGTCCAGATTGTCTAGCCCAGCTGATTTGTAGGGATCCAGATTTTGCGGCTCTTTCGGAACATCAGCTGTCTGGATTAGTGTGAAGGAGAAGCAGGGGGGGGTGTTGGACAGGTTGCTGCAGAGGGTGCAGAGATGTTGGCCGTGTAGGGTAGCCAGGTGGAAAGCATGGCCAGCCGTAGAATTTTTTTCGGAAATTATCGATTATCGTAGACTTATTGGTGGTGACAGTGTTTCCTATCCTCAGTGCAGTGGGCAGCTGGGAGGAGATATCTTATTCTCCATGGACATTACTGTGTCCCAATTTTTGGGAATTAGTGATACAGGATGCTAATTTCTTGTTGAAAAAGCTAGCCTTAGCTTTCCTAACTGTCTGAGTATATTGGTTCCGGACTTCCCTGAAAAGTTGCATATCGCGGGGCTATTCGATGCTAATGCAGAACGCCACAGGAATGTTTTTGTGATGGTCAAGGGCAGTCAAGTTTGGGTGAACTAAGGGCTATATCTGTTCCTGGTTCTACATTTTTTGAATGGGGCATGCTTATTTAAGATGGTGAGGAAAGCACTTTTAAAGAGCAACCAGGCATCCTCTACTGATGGGATGAGGTAAATAACCTTCCAGTATACGCGGGCCAGGTTGATTAGAAAAGCGCTGCTCACTGAAGTGTTTTAGGGAGCGCTTGACAGTGATGAGGGGTGGTTGTTTGACCGGGGACCATTATGCACGCAGGCAATGAGGCACTGATCGTTGAGATTCTGGTTGAAGACAGCATAGGTGTATTTAGAGGGCAAGTTGGTCAGGATGATATCTATAAGGGTGCCCATGGATACGGATTTAGGGTTATACCTGGTAGGTTCCTTGATAATTTGTGTGAGATTGAGGGCATCTAGCTTAGATTGTAGGACGGCCGGGTGTTAAGCATGTCCCAATTTAGGTCACCTAACAGTACGAACTCTGAAATAGATGGGGGCAATCAATTCACATATGGTGTCCAGGGCACAGCTGGGGCTGAAGGGGGTCTATAACAAGTGGCAACTGTGAGAGACTTGTTTCTGGAAAGGTGGAATTGTTTGGGCACAGACATGGATAGTATGACAGAACTCTGCAGGCTCTCTCTGTAGTAGATTTACAACTTCCGCCCCCTTTGGCAGTTCTATCTTGTCAGAAAATGTTCTAGTTAGGGATGGAAATTTCAGGATTTTTGGTGGCCTTCCTAAGCCAGGATTCAGACACGGCTAGGACATCTGGGTTMGCGGAGTGTGCTAAAGCAGTGAATAAACAAACTTAGGGAGGAGGCTTATAATGTTAACATGCATGAAACCAAGGCTTTTACGGTTACAGAAGTCAACAAATGAAAGCGCCTGGGGAATGGGAGTGGTGCTGGGGGCTGCAGGGCCTGGGTTAACTTCTACATCACCAGAGGAACAGAGGAGGAGTAGGATAAGGGTACGGCTAAAGGCTATAAGAACTGGTCYTCTAGTGCGTTCGGAACAGAGAGTAAAAGGAGCAKATTTCTGGGCGAGGTAGAATAGATTCAAGGCATAATGTACAGACAAGGGTATGGTAGGATGTGAGTACAGTGGAGGTAAACCTAGGCATTGAGTGACGATGAGAGAGGTTTTGTCTCTAGAGGCACCATTTAAGCCAGGTGAGGTCACCGCATTATCTCCATGTATGACCAATGGACGATCCAAGCCCGCAAAGCAAGAGAGCAGCTAAAGTCAGACATAACAGAGAGCCAGCTGGCATTTATGATTGACACATTGGAGAAAGGAAAGGAGGATGTCATGAGCAACTATCTTGAAAATTCGAGATCACATCACACTGTCAACTCAGTTAAGGCGTCGTGTTGACGCATGTTAGGCAGTTACAGCAGATATTATCAAAATTGCCTATGAAAGGATATCAGGCATTGATGAAGAGTTTGATGCTTAACAGGAACAATGTTGTCTCCGTGAGCTACCTGATCACGACTACGCTCGCACCATTTACGGATCTACTGTCTCACAATTGAGTCACAAGTCCAGCCATCATTCCATGTCCTCATGTATGGCGGAGCTGTCAGCAAAGGAAGTTGAGTATGAAGTGTTGCTGGAGGAAAAGAAACAAAACGAAAGGATACAACYCTTAGAAGAGCAGCGAAGGAAGGTTCTTGAAGCTCAGAAATGTGAGTTGGAACGACTACAAGCAGAGAGAGACGTAAGGGCAGCTCGGGCCAGGTTGGAGGCCTACAATCAGGAGGTAGTACYGGAAACTAGCTTCCAAACTGCCGACAACATTACTCCAACTACCATCCAACAACCCTCCAATGCCCCAGCGTCATCATCTCATGTGGATGTGATTCTCTGGCTCAAGCCTTCCAAGATAGCATAGCCCTTATCAACTTCKAATGCCAGAGCCATTTGWTTTCAATGTGGATCCAATTKAATTCCTTGAGTGGAAAGCCTCATTGTGTCACTCATCGATCAAAGAAGTATCTTGTCAAGCTTTATTATCTTAAGAAGTATGTGGGTGGCCCAGCTCGTAAGACCCTAGATGGTACATTCTACAGAAATTATGACGAGGCCTACAAAGACGCGTGGAACAAACTCAACCATAGATATGGCCAACCATTTGTCATACAGAGAGCCTTTAGAGAAATCCCTGCAAACTGGCCAATAATTCAACCTAGGGACACCGTATGACTCAGAGACTTAACAGATTTTTTGAATGCCTGTCAGGATGCTATACTTCATGTTAAAGGTCTTCAGATATTAAATGACTGTGAAGAAAATRAGAAGCTAGTCCTAAAACTGCCTGACTGGGCAGCTTCTCGCTGGAACGGAGAAGTTACACAAACCTTGAACAATAGTCAAGAATTCCCCAGTTTACAGGACTTTGCTACCTTTATGACGATGGAAGCAGAGATTGCCTGCAATCCGATAACTTCTTTCTATGCTCACCGTACCACTGAGAAACAAAATGTCAGGGAGACCAATAGGAACAAGGCAAGTGTTCTCAGCACTCAAACAATCACAGAGAGTGAGAATCAAAAGTCAGCCAAAGGAAGTGCAAGGCCTTCGTGTATGTTTTGCCAGGACAACAAGCATCAGCTCCATGGCTGTTCTAAATTCATGACCAAGTCTCTAGAGGAGCGACGGAAATATGTGAAAGAAAATAAGCTTTGCTATGGGTGCATGATACCTGGTCACAGTGCAAAGGACTGTCGTCATCACCAGACCTGTGACAGCTGCAAAGGAAAGCATCCCACGTGTCTCCACGATGACAGTTACGTAAAACTTCCCAAAATAARATGGACGAGGCAGAAACTGCATTGTCACTCCACGTAGATGGAGAAGGACAATCTACCAACACTTCCATGATCGTACCAGTGTGGGTGTCATCAAAGAACAACTCAGGTGCTAAAAACGTGTCTACGCCCTGCTTGACACTCKGAGTGATACCTCATTAATTGACCAGGAAGTGAGCAACGCTTTACAAGCAGACAGGTATCCAGTGAAACTGAAATTAACTACTATGATAGGACATGACACAGTTGTGAAAAGCGAAAGTCTCAGGGCTTCGTGTGAAGGTTACAGCTCCACTATCCATATCGATCTTCCTCCAACCTACACCAAGYATTGCATACCTGTAAACCGCACCCACATTCCGACCTGTGAAACAGCCAAGAACTGGAATCATCTCTCCACAGTAGTAGATGAAATACCACCACTGAAGGYTTGTGAGGTTGACCTTCTGATAGGCTACAACTGCTCAAGGGCAATGGCACTAAAACAAATGATTTTAGGTGGGAATGATGAACCCTACGCTGTTCGAACTGACTTAGGATGGAGCATTGTAGGGCGCTCATCACCGTTCCTCGATACACCAAGCGTCGCTAGTCTGTGGAACTGGGAAATTGTCAAAGAGATCCCCCTCAGTAACCCCTGCAGATGCTATTCACATTCTGGAGTCTGATTTCAAGGACGCCAGTGAAGATGGCAGACAGTGTCTCAGGATGACATCCTCTTCTTGAACAAGCTGAATGATGGCATAAGGAAAAATAGTCATGGCCATTAAGAAATGCCCTTGCCTTTTAAGGAGAGACCCAATCTACCTGACAACAAACAACTCGCCATTGTATGGCTAAGCCATCTCAAAAGGAAACTGTTTAAGGATGAAAGGTATAAGGAACATTATGTCAAGTTCATGGATGAGGTCAATGAAAATAGTGACGCMGAAGAAGTTGAAGGTGATGGAAATGTAGCTGAGAAATGGTATATTGCTCATCATTGTGTCWATCATCTTAAGAAGCCAGATAAGCTACGCATAGTATTTGATTGCTCTGCCAAYTACAAGGGAACCAGTTTAAATGACCATCGGCTTCCAGGGCCTGATTTGATAACAAGCTGAACAGTGTTCTCATGCGTTTTCGGCAGCACCCTATTGCATTSATGTGTGACATTGAGAGGATGTTTCACCAGTTCCATGTGCCTGAGACTGACCGAAACTACCTATGCTTCCTTTGGTGGATAAAGGGAGACATTACTGCACAGCCACAAGAGTTCCGCATGAAGTTGCATCTGTTTAGCGCTGCATCATCTCCTGGACGTGCAAACTATGGGCTGAATCATCTAGCTAAGGAGAACAMAGACCTATACCCTCTGGGCTCACAATTCATCATGAGCGACTTTTACGTAGATGACGGGGTTCACAAGCATAGAGACGGTACGGTACGTGCTATTCAGTTTGCACGTGAGGCTGAGAACCTTGTGCGATGGGTGGTCTTTGACTGCACAAGTTTGTATCCAATGACAGAGCTATCCTAGAAAGCATACCGCCATCTGAACGTGCATCCGACATTAAGAACCTTAACCTTGCATTTGATGACTTGCCATCAGAAAGAGCACTAGGGATTCAGTTGCATGTTGAGTCTGACTGCTTCAAGTTCAATGTCAATCTCAAGGACCAACCTACAAAGCATTGAGGTGTACTGTCTACAGTTGCCTCCTTGTATTATCCTTTAGGGTTTGTAGCTCCATTCCTGCTCAACGGAAAAAGAGTACTGCAGGAAATGTTTAGGAATGGCACAGGTTGGGATGACCCTCTGACTGATGAACTTCAAACAAAGTGGGAATGTTAGAAAAACGATCTTGTTCATTTGGAGACGGTGAATACCCCGTAGTTATGCACCTGCTGACTTTGGAAGGGTTACCAAACAGAGCTACATAATTTCTCTGATGCAAGCACGAGTGGATATGGTCAGTGTTCATATTTGAGACTCAAGAATGAAGAGGGAGACATTCATTGTGCTTTAGTCATGGGAAAATCTCCTGTCACTCCCACAAAGGTCACAACTATTCCCAGACTAAAACTCACCGCTGCAGTTGTCTCAGTAAAAGGCAAGCAATGTGCTCAAGGAGGAACTTATATAAGCTGATTTGGAAGAGTTCTTCTGGACCGACTCCAAAAGTAGTTCTAGGGTACATTAACAATGAGGCACGACGATTCCACACATTTGTAGCCAACCGAGTGCAGAAATACATTTCAGCACGACTCTCCCAGCAATGTAGATACGTCCCGACTGATTAAAATCCCGCGGATCACGTGTCCAGAGGCCTAACTGTCATGGAGCTGCATCATTTGATTGGTTCACAGGACCCAAGTTTTATGGAAATAAATATTTTTCACAGAAGATGTGGTCTCAGAGTTGCAAGGGAGACCTGGGAGTCAGAAAGGCTCAAACACTAAACACGAGAACCACAGAACAAGTAAGTCTTGCAGATCGTCTGTCTAACCTCTCATCCTGGTCTCGGGCTTCTCAAGCTGTTGCATGTATTCTTCGAAGAATCAGCAAGGACAGATCAAATGGTCTCTCGACAGTAATGGAACGGGAGAACGCAGAGTGTCTCATAATCGAAGATGTGCAGGGACAGGAATATCAAGATGATCTTAAGTTGCTAAGTAAAGGGACTCAGCTGACACTCCAAAATGAGATGTACCGCCTCAATGCCTTCCTAGACAAAAATGGTGTGCTCAGGGTGYGAGGAAGACTTTGTGACTCGTCTCTTCCTAACCCAGTCAAACACCCTTATCTTCGCCAATGTGCGACTTGTAGAAAGCTCAGGAAAACCACAGAAGAGCAAAAGATGGCTGATCTCCCTCCAGAGCGTGTGGACTCATCACCTCCCCTTTACATACTGCAGTATGGATTGTTTTGGCCCATTTGTCATTAAMCAAGGACGAAAAGTGCACAAAAGGTATGGTCTTCTCTTAACCTGCTTTTGCTCTTGTGCCATTCATATTGAAATGTTAGATGACATGTCAACAGATGCCTTCATTAATGGTCTGCGTTGCTTCATAGCCATACGTGGCGCAGTTCGTCAGATTAAATGTGACCAAGGAAGCAACTTTGTGGGAGCCAAAAATGAACTGAAGGAAGCGCTCAAGGAAGTTGACATGGACAGGATGACTGCGTATCTCYTTGAGAAACAGTGTGACTTCAGCATGAATGCTCCCCATTCAAGTCACGTGGGTGGCGTCTGGGAGCGACAGATCAGGACAGTGAGAAGCATTTGACACGTTTAACATGACAGAAAGTGTGATATTATTCTGTGCATGTACCATACGTGTTCTGGAATAAGTTTCATAGCCGGGCAAAAAAGTATGAAACAAAATCATGAGTGGCTGAGCCCAGCTTTGCTATTTTGTTCACTTGTCAAGTTATTCATTATTTATAACCCACATGTCACTCTGAAGCTTCTCCTGAGGCATTGACACAGGAAACAGGAGGGCTCCATAATATTCCCTCCACCTCAGAGCTCACAGCTCTATCTCTGGCTCAACTCACAGAGCAGTGCAACATGCGCCAGCCAAACTAATTCATCTATGGGGTCAGAGTCAAGTCATTGGTGCCAGGTTGGCTTCTACTGCCTAACATCCTCTCTATGCCAGCCTGTTATCCATCTTATGGGACAGATTGTTGTGCATGTGTCGTGTCACCTGTCAACTTCCTTTTAGGGCTTGTGTGGCAGTGCCAGCCTGGTTCTTTTTCCTTGGGCAGTCCAGCTTGTCCTTGTATGCCAGTTGAGTGGTTCGTCCCTTTGACAGCATGCTATTTCACCTCTGCGCAGGAAGCAGCGTTCTGTGCGGCTGATGGCTCACCTCTGGCAGTCAATTTTCCTGGTGCTGGAAGTCAATGTCTCTGCTTACTACGTTCCAATTAAAACTTCTTCAGGCTAAGGTCCTTTTTCTCAATTTCTGCCAGACTGATGTGCCCAAGTAAACTGCCTGTTGCTCAGCCCCTGAAGCCAGGATATGCATATAATTGGTACCATTGGAAAGAAGACACGTTATAGTTCGTAGAAGTGTTAAAATGATGTAGGAGACTATAACACAATAGACATGGTAGGAGAGAGCCCATGCTCTTACAATGGACAGTATAGGGAAATAATTACATCTAGCTCCCAGTATGCAATTCTATGGCTTTCCACTGGGTGTCAGCACTCATTGTTCAAGGTTCAGGCTTGTTTATTCCAAAACGAGTAAGAAAATGAGTTTTAGTACTGGGACGCACTATTGGAAATTTGAGTATGCGCGCGCGATGAAGAGAAGATGCAGATTTTCAAAAAAGTAAGTGAATATTTATGAAACGTGTGCCGGTGGAAAAATATTTTGATGTGGGGCGCCGTACCCAAACAATCGCATGGCATGTTTTCGCTGTATGGCCACTGTAAATCGGACAGTGCAGTTAGATTAATTCTCTGCGCTACGGATCCCTTTTACGGGATCATTTTCCTAACAACCGCTGAATTGCAGGGCGCAAAATATGACTAAAACTATTTATAATCATGCAATCACAAGTGAAATATAACCAAAACACAGCTTATCTTGTTGTTAATCCACCTATCGTGTCAGATTTTGAATATGCTTTGCAACGAAAGCAATCTAAGCTTTTGTGAGTGTATCAATCAATGCTAGAACAGTTAGCCTTATATTAGCTTGGTCACGAAAGTCAGAAAAGCAATAAAATTAATCGCTTACCTTTGATAATCTTTGGATGTTTGCACTCACGAGACTCCCAGTTACACAACAAATGTTCTTTTTGTTCGATAAATATTACTTTTTAAACAAAAAAAAACGCCATTTGGGTTGCGCGTTATGTTCAGAAAACCAAAGCCTCGTTCCGTTCGACGAAAATTCCAAAAAGTATCCGTAATGGTCGTAGAAACATGTCAATGTTTTTTATAATCAATCCTCAGGTTGTTTTTAACAAACATAATCGATAATATTTCAGGACCGTGACCTACTCAATAAGAGAGAAAAAAGAAATGGAGAGCTACCCCTCGCGCGCAGGAACAAATCTGAGGACACCTGACTACTATGAAAAATCTCGCTCACTTTTTTAAAATTGATTAAAATAAAAGCCTGACAATGTCTAAAGCCTGGTCACAGCCGAGGAAGCCATTGTAAAAGGAATCTGGTTGATACCCCTTTAAATGGAAGAAAGACGGCCAGGAAACACAGATACAAATTTAAAAATCACTTCCGGGTTCGATTTTCTCAGGTTTTCGCCTGCAGAATAATTTTTGTTATACTCACAGACAATATTTTGGACAGTTTTGGAAACTTTGGAGTGTTTTCTATCCTAATCTATAATTATATGCATATTCTACAATCTGGACCTGAGAAATAGTCCTTTACCTTGGGAACGTTATTTAAAAAAATAAAATAAAAATCTGACACCTAGCGTCAAGAGGTTAACAAGAATTTAAGTTTTCAACCGATATAAGACACTTGTATGTACATAAATGTTTAATATCCATAATTTTTATGATTATTTATTTGAATTGCGCGCCTCCAGTTTCACCGGAAGTTGTCCCGCTAGTGGGACCCCTATCCCAGAGTTAACTCTCCACTCTCCTCACCAGAGTTCATATCCATCCCCCAGAACCACCTGTGACCCTGGCAGGCGCCAGCCAAACAACAAAGCCATCAGAGCTCTTATGATTACTAGAATAGAACATTTATATAGATCTACCTGCACTGTCATGTGCCTGGTGTGTTTGCGGCCATGTGCTCGTCACAATGTCTGCTCTATATTTGGACTTTTATTTTATGAGCTTTCTATCCTCTCTGTATATTCGACAGTTTAGTGTGACTTTTATTTTGAAAGCAGGTTTTTTGCCCTCTCTGTTTTACCGCCACGGGTATTGGGAAACGCCATTGTCTCGCGCCGAGAGAGAAAAGGAAAATACGTTCTTGTTAAGGTTGTTCAAGCACCCAAGAAACAACGTCAAACTTGCACCTAGCTGGAAGAGAACAATGTATTTTCTGCTTTCAATATTGGTCTTGTTTCAGATATCTTTCTAATATTTTGAACATGTACTGAAAGATATTTGTGTTGTAATTGATGTTCGAAGTCTGCTAGCAATATGACGTTATTAGCGTAGCCTAGCTCCACTGTGTGCTGGCTAATATTAGTTAATCTTGCACCACATTATCAAGCTATTAGCAAGTAATCAACTATCGGGTAGAAATTCTCATGCATATTGATGCATTTGATGTATCAAGCACGCTAATGTAAAGTTGTGTAAAAGTGTATTGTTTGTGGAATGTATTGTTCATATTGTAAGAGCATTTTTGTTTTGTTTCTCCATCAGCTCTTACGTGTGTTTATGGAAATGGTACCGCGCATTAAACTTTCATGAAATATCAGTTTGAGAGTTGACCATCATTCAGCTGGGAATGCTACAATGCAAGCTGGGGGATAGAGTCCACAAAGAGCCTTCTCCTCACAAAACAAATGCTTAACAGATCATTATTATCATAATATGGCATTTAACTTTCTAATGATCCCTAAATCCAAGAGTGATGATAGCATCAAGAGCAATATGTAACCCGTTTCAGGAAACTGGTGTTTGTCGCGGGTCACCACTTCACAGGAGAGCCGTTTGAACGTAAGCTTTAAAAAAAAAATCTAAAATCCATTTTTTGGTAGAAATGCCTTCTCGAACATGTGAACTTTTATGTGCTTTATAAACAAAATTGTATGCCTTTTGTAAATACGAATAAAATTGTTAAATTACGAGCCTAGTTGGTTTAGCGCCAGAAAAAGTAAGGAACCTTCCCGCTAGCCACGATTGGCTAAGATAATGAGTGGGCTGGGCATGCCGAGAGTTTTGGATTTGGTCTGCCATAATAGGCACGCTTCTTTCTACACCACAGCTTTTTTTTTTACGTATTGTGTAGTAAAACTTATAAGTGTTGCTCTCCACTTGTAGGACTGTTTTGAATCAGTGGATTGGAGTATGATAGCTAAGGAGATGGAGAAAACACCTGTCTCCGGATTACATCTTCTAACTAAGGGCAACATGACGATTTCATCTATTATGTATACGGGTAAGAGAGTTTAGCTAGCTACATTTTCAAATTTTGACAGAAAGTGGTTTCATTTTAAGTTCAAGTGTACTGTTAGCTAGCTAATGTTGATGGCTGGCTCGCTAGCTAATGTTATGTGTATATCTTATTATTAAAGAGAGGAATCAAAGCCTGCAGGAATTTTAAACACGTGTTGTATTTGGAAAGAAGAAGCTTCTCATATTTGGGCAGTATTTTGTGGACAGCAGGAGGTATATATATTTATAAATAAAATTCCTGCATGGCTTTGATTCCTCTCTTCATTGCTTAGGCATAACACGTACGCCATGGGGTTAATATGATGATATATGATTTCTACTTGTCCAATTTCCTTGGGAAATCAATGACCCCTGTTAACCAAATGGCAACCCTGGAAAGTAATGGGTTTAGCAGGACTCTGGGGTAAGGGGGAGAGTGCACTGGCTTTAAATCCTATCCTGAGGCCTCTGATAAACTAACTACAGTATGGAACACCCTGATTTGAACAGTGTTTCCTGACATTTTCACTGAAATTAGCCCATCCCTGGTGATGCATAGTATTTAGTATATATTTGGGTTTCTGTGAAAATTCAAGAAAATGCAAATGATCTAAAGCAAAATATCAGATCTGACTCTTATGTCCAAACAAATGACTAATTTAGTCTAAAAAGCCTTATCACAATATTTCAGCTAGTTTATATCTAGTTCAGTGTCCTTCTAGCATTGCATCAGCATGACACGGCAATAATTGACTATATGAGCAGACTAATCTGTCTAGTGTTGTGGGTCTGAGGGGAGAAAGAAAGCCTAGTGGTAGTAATTAATGGAGGGGTTCCAGGCTGGTCTTGGCAGAATTAAAGCTATTTGTAACACAATTAAAAAGGTAGACAGTGCTGGATGAGTAATAATGGAATCAATAGTAGCCATTCTCAGAGACGTTACATCATCATTTGCAGGTAACTGTTGTCTAGTGATTAAAAGTGCTGAGCGTTCTGAATCAGTTGCATTGCTCTGGAGTTGCTCTGAAGTTCAGGACTAATGATTTCACAGTAACACAAACTTCGATAATGGAAAAACAGTGGATTGGGCATCGTCCACCATCATTAGTCATATGCAGTGGTGGAAAAAGTACCTAATTGTCATACTTGAGCAAAAGTAAAGATTCCTTAATAGAAAATGACTCAAGTGAAAGTCACCCAGTAAAATCCTACTTGAGTAAATGTAAAAAAGTATTTGGTTTTAAATATACTTAAGTATCAAAAGTAAAAGTAAAAGCATAAACCATTTCAAATTCCTTATATTAGACAAACCAGAAGGCACGATTTTCTTGTTTTTTAAATTGACAGTTAGTCAGGGGCACACTCCAACACTCGGACATAATTTACATACAAGCATTTGTTTTTAGTGAGTCCGCCAGATCAGATGCAGTAGGGAAAAAGTATAAATAGTAACGTACAGATACCATCAAAAACTACTTAAGAAGTACTTTAAAGTACTGGTCATATGGCCAACAACCATGTTGTATTTTCATTTATAAAAGAAAAATGGGTCAATATAGCGTTCAGAGGGGCAAAGYAAATCCATTCTTACAATTCATAAATCTATTGAAAATGTGCTTTTGAGGGCATTAAAACAGGAATACTGTACTTGTTCTCCAGAGCATTCACGGGTGAAGTCCAGATATAAAACATGTACAGTACCAGTCAAAAGTTTGGACACACCACCTCATTCAAGGGTTTTTTCTTTATTTTTACTATTTTTCTACATTTATAAAATATAGGGAAGACATGAAAACGATTAATAACTCATATGACCATGTAGTAACCAAAAAGTGTTAAACAAATTAAAATAGATTTTAGATCCTTCAAACCCTTTGATTTGATGACAGCTTTGCACACTCTTGGCATTCTCTCACCCAGCTTCATGAGGTAGCCACCTGGATATTTTTCCAACAGCCTTGAAGGAGTTCCCACATATGCTGAGCATGCTTTTCCATCACTCTGCATCCAACTCATCCCAAACCATCTCAATTGGGTTGAGGTCGGGTGATTGAAGAGGCCATATCATCTGATGCAGCACTCCATCACTCTCCTTGATCAAATAGCCCTTACACAGCCTGGATGTGTTTTGAGTCATTGAAAAACAAATGATAGTCCCACTAAGCGCAAATCAGATGGGATGGCGTATCGCTGCAGAATGCTGTGGTAGCCATGCTGGTTAAGTGTGCCTTGAATTCTAAATAAATCAGCGACAGTGTCACCAGCAAAGCACCCTCACACCTCCTCCTCCATGCTTCACGTTGGGAACCACACATGCGGAGATCATCCGTTCACCTACTCTGCATCTCACAAAGATACGGCAGTTGGAACCAACAATCTCAAATTTGGAGTCATCAGACCAAAGGACAGATTTCCACTGGTCTAATGTACATTGCTTGTGTTTCTTGGCCAAGCAAGTCTCGTCTTATTATTGGTGTCCTTTAGTAGTGGTTTCTTTGCAGCAATTCGACCATGAAGGCCTGATTCACGCAGTCTCCTCTGAACAGTTGATGTTGAGATGTGTCTGTTACTTGAACTCTGTGAAGCATTTATAAGGGATGCTATCTGAGGTGCAGTTAATTGCCAATTTCTGAGGCTGGCAACTCTAATGACTTTATCCTCTGCAGCAGAGGTAACTGGGTCTTCCTTTCCTGTGGCGGTCCTCATGAGAGCCAGCGCCATCATAGCGCTTGGTGGTTTTTGCGACTGCACTTGAAGAAACTTTAAAAGTTCTTGAAATTTTCCGGATTGACTGGCCTTCATGTCTTAAAGTAATGATGGATTGTCGATTCTCTTTGCTTATATTGAGCTGTTCTTGCCATAATATGGACTTGGTCTTAAAATCAAATCAAAGTTTATTTGTCACATGTGCCGAATACAACAGGTATAGATCTTACAGTGAAATGCTTACTTACAGGCTCTAACTAATAGTGCAAAAAAGGTATTAGGTGAACAATAGGTAAGTAAAGAAATAAAACAACAGTAAAAAGACAGGCTATATACAGTAGCGAGGCTATAAAAGTAGTGAGGCTACATACAGACACCGGTTAGTCAGGCTGATTGCGGTAGTATGTACATGTAGATATGGTTAAAGTGACTATGCATATATGATGAACAGAGAGTAGCAGTAGCGTAAAAGAGGGGTTGGCGGGTGGTGGGTGGCGGACACAATGCAGATAGCCCGGTTAGCCAATGTGAGGGAGCACTGGTTGGTTGGCCCAATTGAGGTAGTATGTACATGAATGTATAGTTAAAGTGACTATACATATATGATAAACAGAGACTAGCAGCAGTGTAAAAAGAGGGGTTGGGAGGCACACAATGCAATTAGTCCAGGTAGCCATTAGATTACCTGTTCAGTAGTCTTATGGCTTAGTGATGAAAACTGTTGAGAAGCCTTTTTGTCCTAGACTTGGCACTCCGTACTACTTGCCATGTGGTAGTAGAGAGAACAGTCTATGACTGGGGTGGCTGGGGCCTTTGACAATTTTTAGGACCTTCCTCTGACACCGCCTGGTGTAGTGGTGCCTGGAATTTTATTTCACCTTTATTTAACCAGGTAGGCTAGTTGATAACAAGTTGTCACGCCCTGACCTTAGAGATCCTTTTTATGTCTCTATTTTGGTTTGGTCAGGGCGTGAGTTGGGTGGGCAGTCTATGTTGTGTGTTCTATGTTTTCTTATTTCTGTGTGTTTGGCCGGTTGTGGTTCTCAATCAGAGGCAGCTGTCTATCGTTGTCTCTGAGAACCATACTTAGGTAGCCTTTTCCCACCTGTGTTTTGTGGGTAGTTGTTTTCTGTTTTGTGTCTGCACCAGACAGAACTGTTTGCTTTCGTTCTTCTGTTTGTTGTTTTTGTTCAATTTGTTTTTTTGGATTAAATCATGAACACTTTAACGCTGCACCTTGGTCCACTCTTCCTTCAGCCCACGAGAAGCGTTACACAAGTTCTCATTTACAACTGCGACCTGGCCAAAAATAAACAAACATACAATCAATAATACAGTAGAAAAAATCTATATACATTGTGTGCAAATGTGGTAAGATAACTTCTAGTTCCTCCCAAACCCGGATCCGGGAGCACCCCCCACCAGTAAAAAAGCTGACTAGCATAGCCTAGCATAGCGTCACAAGTAAATACTAGCATCTAAATATCATTAAATCACAAGTCCAAGACACCAGATGAAAGATACACTTCTTGTGAATCTAGCCACCATTTCTGATTTTTAAAATGTTTTACAGGGAAGACACAATATGTAAATCTATTAGCTAACCACGTTAGCAAAAGACACCATTTTTCTTACTCCACCATTTTTTCACTCCATCAGTAGCTATCACCAATTCGACCAAATAAAGAAATAAATAGCCACTAACTGTAACGGCGTTCATCCGAAGAGGAGGAGCAGGGATTGAACCAAACTGCAGCGTTGTATTTAGACATAATTATTTATTTAAGTGTAGACGAAAAACACGAACTTCACTTGAATACTTACAAAACAACAAAACGAATGTAGACAAACCTGAACATACAAACTTACATATAACACGAAGAACGCCCGACAGGAAAAATGACTACATAAAACGATGAACGAACGAAACAGTCCCGTATGGTGCAAACAAACACAGACACGGTTAAGACAACCACCACGACAAACAATGTGACAACACCTACCTTAATATGATTCTCTAATCAGAGGAGATGAAAACCACCTGCCTCTAATTGAGAACCCTTATTAGGTACCCATTAACCAACATAGAAACAGAAAACATAGACTGCCCACCCACACTTCACGTCCTGACCAACTAACACATTACAAAAAACTAACAGAAAACAGGTCAGGAAGTGACACTAACCAAGAAAAAACTTAATCAGATGACAGTCTGATAACATATTTATTGTATAGCACTAGTTTTTGTTAGAAAAATGTGCATATTTCAGGTATAAATCATAGTTTACCATTGCAGCCACCATCACAACTCGACTAGAATAATATAGAGAGCAACGTGTATTACCTAATACTCATCATAAAACATTTCTTAAAAATACACAGCGTACAGGCAATTGAAAGACACAGATCTTGTGAATCCAGACAATATTTCAGATTTTCTAAGTGTTTTACAGCGAAAACACAATATATTCGTTATATTAGCATACCACATGTGCAAACATTTACCCCAGCATTGATTCTAAGGCCAAAAAGAGCGATAACGTTATCACCACCAAAATATATTAATTTTTTCACTAACCTTCTCAGAATTCTTCAGATGACACTCCTGTAACATCAATATTACAACCTACATATAGAGTTTGTTCGAAAATGTGCATATTTAGCCACAAAAATCGTGGTTATACAATGAGAAAAGTAGCCCAAGCTGGTCAGAAATGTCGGCGCCATCTTGGAAAGACACCAAGTCTAATCATAAATAATCAATAAACTCGACTAAAAAAATACAGGGTGGACAGCAATTGAAAGACAAATTAGTTCTTAATGCAATCGCTGAATTAAATTTTTAAAAATTAACCTTACTGGCGCAATACAAGGTGCGCTAAAGCGAAGCTACCCAAAAATTAATGGCCGCTTATGCATTTAACATTTTTTCAACAGAACACGATTATCAGCATAAATAGTTCTTTACTTTTAGATGAACTCGCATCAGAATCTTGGGAAAGGTGTCCGTTGTCCAGAACAAATCGTCTTTTGGTCGAAAAGATGTCCTCTTGTTCCCTTCGAAATGGCCACTAACGTTCGGCAAATGTACCGGAAAGTGTCCAACTCTTGAAAGTGCGTCACAAAGAAATGCCAGAAAATCGCAAATAAACTGCTATAAACTGCTATAAGTCGGTTTAAAATGAACTACCTTATGATGTCTTTAACACCTATTAACGAATAAAAACATGACCGGGGATATAGAACTTGCTAAACCAAAGCTTGGAAGGAGGCCAGTCGACGTCCATCGTGCGTCAACGCAGGGCAGAAAAGAAAGGTACTTCCGCAATTTGGGCTTATATATAAGTCCCAGATTTGCGCAATCGACCCCATTCAAATTGTCACCACTTACTGACATCTAGAGGAAGGCGTAGGCAGTGTTTGTAAGCCCCACAGCATTCACAGGGGACTTTAATAAACTGCCCTGGGAACAGAGGCCAAGATTTCATGAAATCTCACTCCCTGGCAGGAAAAGTGCTGTAGAATGAGTTCTGTTCCACCCACCAGACATAATTCAAAACGGTTTTAGAAACTAGAGATTGTTTTCTATCCAATAGTAATTAATATGCATATTGTACGAGCAAGAATTGAGTACGAGGCAGTTTAATTTGGAAATGTAAAAAAAAAAAAAGTGCTAACAGCTCCCCTATTGACAAAAGGATAAGGAAGGTAAGGCAATAAATGATTGATGTGCAAGATAAATGTGCAAGTAGAGATGGGCTATGTACAGGTGCAGTCATCTGTGAGCTGCTTAAATCTAGTGAGGGAGATATGAGTCTCCAGCTTCAGTGATTTTTGCAGTTCGTTCCAGTCATTGGCAGCAGAGAACTGGAAGGAAAGGCGGCAAAGTAGGTTTGGGGGTGACTAGTGAGATATACCTGCTGGAGCGCGTGCTACGGGTGGGTGCTGCTATGGTGACCAGTGAGCTGAGATAAGGCGGGGCATTACCTAGCAGAGACTTGTATATGACTTGGAGCCAGTGGGTTTGGCAACGAGTATGAAGCGAGGGCCAGCCAACGAGAGCGTACAAGTCCGCAATGGTGGGTAGTATGTGGGGCTTTGGTGACCAAACGGATGGCACTGTGATAGACTGCATCCAATTTGTTGAGTAGAATGTTGGAGTCTATTTTGTAAATGAAATCACCGAAGTCGAGGATCGGTAGGATGGTCAGTTTTACGAGGGTATGTTTGGCAGCATGAATGAAGGATGCTTTGTTGCGAAATAGGAAGCCGATTCTAGATTTATTTTGGATTGGAGATGCTTAATGTGAGTCTGGAAGGAGAGTTTACAGTCTAACCAGACACCTAGGTATTTATAGTTGTCCACATATTCTAKGTCAGAGTAGTGATGCTGGACGGGTGGGCAGGTGCGGGCTGCGATCGGTTGAAGAGCATGCATTTAGTTTTACTTGCATTAAAGAGCAGTTGGKGGCAACGGAAGGAGAGTTGTATGGCATTGAAGCTCGTCTGGACGTTAGTTAACACAGTGTRCAAAGAAGGGCCTGAAGTATACAGAATGGTMTCGTCTGCGTAGAGGTGGATCAGAGAATCACCAACAGCAAGAGCGACATTGATGTATACAGAGAAGAAAGTCGGCKCGAGTATTGAACCCTGTGTCACCTCCATAGAGGCAGGCAGCTGGATGGCAGGCAGCTTAGCCCTGTAATGTACTGGACCGTACGCACTACCCTCTGTAGTGCCTTGCGTTCAGAGGCCAAGCTAATTGCCGTACCAGGCAGTGATGCAACCAGTCAGGATGCTCTCGATGTTACAGCTGTGGAACCTTTTGAGGATCTCAGGACCCATGCCAAATCTTTTTAGTTTCCTGAGGGGGAATAGGCTTTGTCGTGCCCTCTTCACGACTGTCTTGGTGTGTTTGGACCATTTCTAGTTTGTTGTTAATGTGGACACCAAGGAACTGCTCCACTACAGCCCCGTCGATGAGAATGGGGTGCTCTGTCCTCCTTTTCCTGTTGTCCACAATTATCTCCTTAGTCTTGGTTACGTTGAGGGATAGGTTGTTATTCTGGCACCACCCGGCCAGGTCTCTGACCTCCTCCCTATAGGCTGTCTCGTCGTTGTCGGTGATCAGGCCATCGTTGTGTCGCCTGCAAACTTAATGATGGTGTTGGAGTCGTGCCTGACCATGCAGTCATGGGTGAACAGGGAGTACAGGAGGGGCCTGAGCACGCACCCCTGGGGAGCTCCAGTGTTGAGGATCAGCGTGGCACATGTGTTGCTACCTACCCTCACCAACCTGGGGGTGGCCCATCAGGAAGGCCAGGATCCAGTTGAAGAGGGAGATGTTAAGTCCCAGGATCCTTAGCTTAGTGATGATCTTTGAGGGTACTATGGTGTTGAACGCTGTAGTCAATGAATAGCATTCTCACATAAGTGTTCCTTTCGTCCAGGTGGGAAATGGCAGTGTGGAGTGCAATATAGATTGCATCATCTGTGGATCTGTTTGGGCGGTTTGCAAATTGGAGTGGGTCTAGGGTTTCTGGGATAATGGTGTTGATGTGAGCCATTACCAACCTTTGAAAGCACTTCATGGCTATGAGCGTGAGTTGCTACGGGTCTGTAGTCATTAGGCAAGTTGCCTTTTGTTCTTGGGCACAGGGACTATGGTGGTCTGCTTGAAACATGTTGGTAATACAGACTCAATCAGGGAACATGTTGAAAATGTCAGTGAAGACACCTGCCAGTGTGTCAGCACATGCCCGGAGCACATGTCCTGGTAATCCGTCTGGCCCCATCGCCTTGTGTATGTTGACCTGTTTAATGGTCTTACTCACGTCGGCTACGGAGACAGCGTGATCACACAGTCGTCCGGAACAGCTGATGGCTCTCATGCATGCCGTTCAGTGTTGCTTGCCTCGAAGCGAGCATAGAAGTGATTTAGCTCGTCTGGGAGGCCTCGTGTCACTGGGCAGCTTGCTGCTGTGCTTCCCTTTTTTAGTCTGTAATAGTTTGCAAGCCCTGTCACATAAGATCGAGGGTCGGACCGGTGTAGTATGATTCAAATCTTAGTCCTGTATTAATGCTTTACCTGTTTGATGTTCGTCGCAGGGCATAGCAGGATTTCTTGTAAGCTTCCGGGTTATAGAGTCCCGCACCTTGAAGCGGAAGCTCTTACCCTATTAGCTCAGTGCGAATGTTGCCTTAATGCCATGCGCTTTCTGTGGGGTATGTACAGTACAGTCACTTGGGGATGGACGTCCTCGATGTCCAGTTATTGATAAATCCAGGGACTGCATTGGGTGTACTCCTCAATTGCCATCGGAAAGAAATCCTGGAACATGTTTCCAGGAGGCGCAAATAGCAAAACAGTCCTGCTGATAGCAAAAACAGTCCTGTAGTTTTAGACGTCTGCTTCATCTGACCACTTTTTTCTAGAACCGAGTCACGTGGGTGCTTCCTGCTTTATTTGCTTGTAAGGCAGAGCAGAAGCAGATAGAATTTGGTCGGGATTTACAAATGAGGGTGAGGAGAGCTGTGTACGCGTCTCTGTGTGGGAGTACAGGGTTGAATCTAGAATTTTTTCCCCTCTGGCTTGCACATTTTAACATGTTGATAGAGATTTGTCGAACTGATTTAAGTTTCCTGCATTAAAGTCTCCGGCCACCTAGGAGCGCTGCCTCTGGCGTGAATTGGCGGTTTCCTGTTTGCTTATTTCCTTATACAGCTGACTGAGTGACAGGTCTTAGTGCCAGCATCCGTCTGTGGTGGTAAATAAACATCCACGAAAAAAGTATACTGAAAACTCTCGAGGCAAAGTAGTGTGGCTGCCAATTATCACAATATACTCTACTTCAGTGAGCAAAATCTAGAGACTCCTTAAGATTTATGCTGCACAAATATGCCAACAAGACCGCCCCCCTCGTCTTACCGAAGTGTGCTGTTCTATCTTGCTGGTGCAGCGTATATCCCGCTAGCCTGAATATCCATTGTCTCATTCAGCCATGATTCCGTGAAACATAGGATATAACAGTTTTGATGTTCGTTGGTAAAGATATTTGTGATCGTACCATCGCTCAATTTATTGTCCAATGATTGACACGTTGGCGAGTAGTATTGATGGTAACGGCAGCTTTCCCACTCTCCTTTCTCCGGGTCCTGACCAGTGCATTCCGGCTCTTTGGTCCTCTGTACCTGCGTCGCTCCTTCTTGTAAATAAAACGGGGATGTCGGCTCCGTGGCTGTTTGGAGAATGTTCTTGTGCGTCCTCCTTTTGTAGAAAAAATATTTGTCTAATCCGAGTGAGTGATCGCTGTCCTGATATCCAGAAGCTCTTTTTTTGCCGTTAGAATACGGTTGAGAAACATAATGTAACAAAATAAGTTGACAAAGAACGCGGAAAAAAACTGCCTGTGTCTCAGGCCCTGAAGCCAGGATATGCCATATAATTGGTTACCATTGGAAAAGAAAGACACTTTGAAGTTTGTAGAAATTGGTTAAAAAACGTAGAGATAAGACACAAGGATATGCGTAGGAGAAAATCCAAATGAAAAACAAACCAGAATTTGTGTTTTGTTGAGACACAATGCTCTAGCAACATGGAAGTTTCTTGACTTCAGGAGCAAATTCCTATGGTTTAAAGGCTGTTCAAGCAGTCTATGTCAAGGTTTAGGCTTGTAACTTCCAAAACGAATAAGAAATATCAGTTTTAGTACAGGGACACAGTCTTGGAAATTCATGTTTGGGCGCGCTATGAAGACAAGACACACCTGCAAAATCGGTTTCCTATTGAACATACTTCTTTCCGTAAGAAATAATTATAGTTTGATTACATTTTAGGGTATCTATCTGAGGAGTAAATAGAAACATATTATGACTTGTTGAAACAAAGATTTTTGGATGCATGCTCTGCACGATTGAACGAGTGGATTACTTAAATTGATACAGCCAACTAAACTGACTTTTGGATATAAAAGAATGATTTGTCTAACAACATGACAACTACATGATATAAGCTGGGACCTTTGGATGACAAATCAGAGGAAGATTTCAAAAAGTAGGAATATTTATTTTGAAATTTTATGAAAACCTGTGCCGGTGGAAAAATATTTTGATGTGGGGCACCGTCCTCAAACAATCGCATGGCATGCTTTCGCGTGCTAAAAGCTACTGTAAATTGGACAGTGCAGTTAGATTAACAAGAATTTAAGCTTTCAACGATATAAGGACACTTGTATGTACCTAAGTGTTTAATATCCACAATTGTTATTATATTTATTTGAATTGCGTGCCCTCCAGTTTCACCGGAGTTGTCCCGCATGCAGTACAGACGCTAGTCCCTGAGAGGTTTTTAAGCTGGTTGAGAGAATGCCAAGAGTGTGCAAAGCTGTCATCAAGGCAAAAAGTGGCTACTCTGAAGAATCTCAAATATAAAATATATTTTAATTTGTTMAACACTGTTTTTGGTTACTACATGATTCCATATGTGTTATTTAATTGTTTTGATGTCTTCACTATTATTCTACTATGTAGAAAATAGTAAAAATAAAGAAAAACCTAYGAATGAGTAGGTGTGTCCAAACTTATGACTGGTACTGTATGTAATAGACTATGTACCTCACACATAGTTCATAGAGCTTTAAGAATTAAACCTGTTAATACAGAACCAACCTGAATGGCTGACAAGTGGCTTACTGCCTTTGATGAGATCTACTATGTACACAATGACATTATCCGTGTGTGATGAGCTATTACTAATGCATGACCTATGGTAACTAACTACACCATCCTTTTCCAGGTGTCACAGAACTCTGTTAGAAGTCTGTATTCAGTAGGCCAGTCAGCGGCAGTCACTTAGACGCCTCTCTCACAGTAGACTGCTTCCTCAGTCTTTTTTGGTATCATCAGTTTGATGGTATTTAAAGTGAGCAGCCATCCACCGTTTTTTGGTTATTTTATTGGTCGCTCTTTGAGTGGAGAGTATAACATGTTGTTGTTKATCTAAGGGATTGTGTACTGTGCACAGAGCTTGGCAGTCAAAATCATCCTTTAGGATATTTCATTGTTTTATCCTTTGATTTGATAATGGGGCAGTTTTTTTCTCTCCAGCCCACATGTACAGTACATCAGTGAACCAGTAATGGATTATWTAAATAGGTTTAGTTTCCCGTCCAATTTTTCTTAAAAGATGCTGAAAGGGGTGTTCTTTATCACTCTGTGAAATGCGGTTTAATGCTATTTATTTGTGGGATAGGCTTTTGTTGTGGGTGTGGAGGGAGATTGAGAGAGAGAGCACAACTGCACAGTAGCTGAACATAGCCTGTTAAGTTCACAATGGCATGTTTCTCCAGCACCTTGTATCCAGGCTAATCTAAGGGATGTCTCTAAAATAGGTTACTAAACCGCACTATGCAATTACATTTGCAGACTAATGGGGAGATCTATCAATGTTTACAACCCTAAGTAGTTAAACGCTAGAGGAATTAGCTTGGATAATTAATTTACCTTTCCCTGCAAACATAATACTGGTAATTCTGTAATTCCACGAGGTCAATCGTCAATAAGATCGAAGTTAATATATCTACAGACATTGCCAGACATATTCCTCTACTGAACAACACACCTTCAGAAGAGGCGGTCTCTTCACAGTTAATACACTAATTAGATAACTGCAAAACCTATGATGTGCAGTAATTGATATGCTCTGTGCATTCACGTTGCCTACAGGCCATTATTATGAAATTGCAGTAGCAGTATTCACGGCAGATAAGAGTAACTAACTCCTGCATTGGGTTAAGGCCACTGTAAGGGTCAGGGACATACTTCTTTTTAGTCATTTACATTTACATTAAGTCATTTAAGCAGAACGCTCTTATCAGAGCGACTTACC
>NW_019957662.1:25035-26113 GCF_002910315.2 Salvelinus sp. IW2-2015 | reverse complement strand
CATCTGGAGGGGGGCTGCAGGTCACAGTAATCTGGCACCGCCCGTTCCCACCATAACGATCTCACCGCTGAGCAGGTGGGCTGCAGGGAGAAAAAATGAATACATTTTCAACTTTCCAGGAGGAGGCTACTGATCCATAGAGTTATATGAACAGTGTTGGTATGTAGATGGAGAAAGGGATTTGTTCTACACATTTATCCAAATCCTTAACACCTGTTTATGGTTAAGTAAATCAACATGGCAGACATTATTTGACACTGAATGAGTGACTGTAGAACTGTACTCGCATCATGTTGACACGTTAGTCACCACTAGTACATCGAGGTTCAGTGTCAACAAGATATCACAGTCTCACGTCTTGACGTCCTTGGACAAACTTCTATTTTTGACTAGTAAACTGACTTCCTCTCCTGACGTCCTATATTTAGACACAAAGCTTCCACATGAGCTCCAGATGATTTAGGCTCACAGAAACAACTCTACGGTTAAGGCATTAATTCTGACTGGGTTAAATTGAGGGTTAAGGTTTGGGATAGGGATAGGGTTATAACAGAAAGGGTTAAGTTCAGGCATTCATTCCGATTGGTTATCAGTTCAGGCATTAATTGTGATTGGATAAGTTAAGGAGTAAAGTTTAGGATAGGGTTAATTAAGTTCAGGCATTCATTCTGATTGGTTAAGTTATGTATTCTCCCTGGTTCCTGTTTCTACTATTGCGAAGTAGTATCCAGAGCTCAATAGCATGGCTATTATAAGAAATCTAGCTCTTATCATTCCACAGACCTTCTCCTGACTTTTTGTCTTTCTTTTCTTTTTCTACATTGCTCCTGTTCTTCTCTTCTTTACTGTCACACCACAACACACACACACACACAACACACACACACACACACACACACACACACCACACACACCACACACACACACACACACACACACACAACACCACACAACACACACACAACAACAAACCACAACACAACACAGCACATACACACACACACATCCTTGTGTATCTGTCCTTTGAACCTGCTAGGGAGGCAGGCGGGGAGGGGAGAGAGGGGAGGGAGAGGAGGAT
>NW_019957662.1:23520-25010 GCF_002910315.2 Salvelinus sp. IW2-2015 | reverse complement strand
ACACAACACACACACACACACACACACACACACACACACACACACACGGACTGTCTGAACCCTGGTGATGAAGAGAGGGGAGGGGAGAGAGGGGAGGGGAGAGGAGGTTATTGAAAGGTGTCACATGTGCTGATGTGATAAGGGTGCCAGGTAGAGATAACCAAGCATCCTTCGTCACTATGGAGCCAAGTACAGCCTGTCCTCTTGAGTTAAAACAGGAACACACACGCACTCGCACACAAGTACACAAGTACACCACACACACCCACACACACACACACACAACACACACACAACACACACACACACACACACACACACACACACACACACACACACACACACATACACATGCACTCATACATGCATACAATTTACAAGTTCATTCCGAGAAAGGGAGAGAGGAAAGCTAAAGAGATAGATAAAAATAGAAAGAGAGAAAGAGAGTTAGAGAGATAGGGAGAAGGGTGTGAATGCAGGAGAGAGCGATAGAGCATGGGTGGGAGAGAGAGAGGGGAAGAGGAGTGTGAATGGGCATCAGGGCTGGCAGGCCTCCTGGCCAGGAGCCAGTGGAGGATTGTGGGTGTCCCTCTGCCAGCTGGCAGGCCGTTCCTCCCATCTGTGGAGGTGCGGAGAGTGTGCAGTAATCTCAATAAGAGCGTGGCTCAGCCCAGGACAGATTTAAAGAGATATGGCCAGCTGGCCGGGCAGGTCTGAGCCAGGCAGAGCAGGAAAGGACTGGGCAGAGTGTGGCCAGCCTGCCAGCCTTAGCAGTCCATACCACCACCTCCACCACAGATCCTCTCAGCTACTGCCACAGCTGACTAACTTGCTGCCAGCTACAGCTGGAGGCAGCTAATGCCATGCCAACACTCTTCTGGATCATCATAAAACAAAAGCAGAGCTTGGGAGATTATTTTTTCAAGGTATGGGGAAAAAGCAGTTTGTACTCAGCTTCTGTTAACCCTATAGACTCACACGGTTTTATAATACGAAAATAACTGCAACTATCCTGAACCATTTTTGATCTCTCTCTCTCTCGCTCTCCCTCCCTCTCTCTCTCTCTCTCGCTCTCCAAGAGTGAGCCTGGGATTGAATGAATCAGCACAATGAATAGGTTTAGCTCACCTCAGCCACAGAGATGAGCTGGCCTTTAGGCAGGGGTTAGAGAGCTGTCTGTCTGTCCTCAGGGTGGCTCCTGGTGCTGCAGATGGCCAGTAATCAGAGGCCAGGTTGGCCCAGGCAGGCCACACACAGCTGGGCAGCAGCAGCAGCATCAGCAGCCAGGAGGCCTGGGGAGCCAGGTAAGAGAGGAGGGGATGTTAGGGAGAGAGAAAGAGAGGGATTCAGGTTAACAGCTGTGGCCTGCCCCTGGCGGCATGAACGGCGATCGATATGAGTTTAAAAGTCACATTGGCTGTTCTGAAGGAGAGAAGACGAGAGAGAGAGAGAGAGGAGAGAGAGAGAGAGAGAGAGAGAGGAGAGAAGAT
>NW_019957662.1:0-17404 GCF_002910315.2 Salvelinus sp. IW2-2015 | reverse complement strand
AAGAAAAGACCGGAGAGAGACGGAGATACGCACGACGAGAGGAGCAGCCATGACGATGACCAGCAGCCATCGGGTAGAGAGGAAAACAAGTACAATAGTAAGCAGCTCTAAATGGAATGATCAGAGCCAACTGAAAGGATAACAAGGCTCTCTTCAGCGCTGATTACAAACGGGGACTGTGGCGGCGTTCGAGGCGCTGGACAGTGCTGGCACCGCTCCTGTCCACACGGTGGCAGTGCGACTATAACGCCCCTCTGGCTGCCTGCATCCAGAGATAAGGCAGAGCACTTGGCATGTGTCGCCCCTGATCCCAATTTTCACAGTCAATATTCATCCAGCCTGACAAACAAGCACCATTTAAGATGTAAAAATAAATATAGAATCCTTCTGCTATTACCCTCGTTTATTAATATCCCCAGCATCCACTGCCCTTTTAAACAGCGGTAACACACCCACTCTTTCTCCTTCCTCCCCTGTCTCCCCCCCAACGCCTCATACCCCCCCTCCCTCTCCTCCCCCGCTCAGCATACATCCCTCTTCTCTCCCCCTAGGCCACATACATCCCTCTGTCTCCTCAATTTGAATTATCTCGCGGTTCCTCTAGTTTGCTGAGGTGTTGTGGTGTGTGTGGTGTGTGTGTGTGGTGTGTGTGTGTGTGTGTGTGTGTGTGTTGTGTGTGGTGTGTGTGGTGTGTGTGTGTTGTGTGTGTGTGTGTGCATCAACCTCCACCTCCTCCCTTTGTCAAAGCCTGTTAGAATCTATTAGAAAACAACACAATTCACAACCTCTCTCCTTTGTTATAGTTTTCAATTAACTCCAGAGAGCTGTGCAGCACATCCAGCCCAAACCAACATAATCAGAGGTGACATTTTAAAGGGAAGCTTTACTTCACAACAGATTTGCAGATTTCAACCCTATAAAAGAGATCTTATCTTCAAAGAGATGAGACTAGTGCCCAACACACAACACAGTGCTCCCTCCCCAGAGAATGGACCAGGCTCTTTCAACACAGTGCCCTCTCCAGAGAATGGACTGGGCCCTTTCATGGGCCAACCCCAGGCCCCAGGCCCCCAGAGAGTGACCACAGAGCACACAGCCCCAGGACAGGCTCACCAGGGGGGCTTTGAGCATCTCTCTCTGTCTCGCCATCACTACATTCCGCTGCCCTTTGAACCAAAAGAGAGAGGGAGGAAGAGAGAGAGAGGGATACAGAGGCGAAAAAGATAAAGAGCATGATAGAAAACAAGAGAAAAGGAGGGAGAAAGAGCGCTCAATAAAAATATCTAAAAGGGAGAGGATGAAAAAGCAACACTAGTCTTTTCTTTCATTTTTGCCTGTAATTGAATAAGGCGGATGGGACTGGGACTGCCTTTAAATGTGCATCAAAAAAGGGTGTGTTGTGTTGTGTGTGTGTGTGTGTGTGTTGCACTCTCTTGCTCTCCACAGTTCCCCTTTAAGTCCCCAGAGGGAACGGCACTCAGATTCCTTGGGCGACGTTTTCCTCTCCTCTCGCTGCCAACTCTGTAGCTGTTGTTTTTATCAGCCTCCTTCACAGGGCTTGGCTCAGGGCGCGAGGGATAAGGCAAACAAACACATGGGCAGCGCTTAGCAACCCAGATCAGAGTGCCTGTGAGGGGTCTGATAACCAGAAAGACACAAGTGGGGGCGCCTAGCCGTGCACGGGCTCCGGACGGGCAAAGCTGCCACTGGACTGCTGTCTGACAGAAGAGGAACTGAGACTGGAGGAAGGAGCCATGGGGACCCTATTGGACTGGACTGACATCCAGGAGATACTCTGACCCCAAACCCGGACCCGTAGGGTCTCACAGCACAACGGTCCAATATCATTCCATGCTGCAGTAAGCTGCAGGGTTGGAGTCAATTCCATTTCAATTCAGGAGGTAAACTGAGTTTAAATGGAATTGACCCCAAAACTTGTACAGTAGGTCACATACGGCACATCCTCAGTCCAGATGTTTTGCTCTTCACACCCATCCGTCATCTCTGCAGGTGGCACCAGACAGACGGTGTGAACCTCCTTCAGGACAGGAGACACCATTATCTGCTGAAGTGGCATTGTTGCCGTGCAGAGTGTGCTCTCACACGTGCAGTATCACCTGCCAAGACACGGCCATCTGATAGGCTTGCCCGGGGAACAGTGCCAGAGTGTTCCCCTGGAGAGGAAAAGAGAAACACAGAAGCATACAGTGGGGAGAACAAGTATTTGATACACTGCCGATTTTGCAGGTTTTCCTACTTACAAAGCATGTAGAGGTCTGTAATTTTTATCTCATTAGTGGTACACTTTCAACTGTCGTTGTGAGTGGAGCGTTTCTCCAGAGATAGACAACATGAGAAATATATACGGAAAAACAAAAATGCCAGAAACAATTACATTCGTAATGAATTTTTAAGTAATTCCTTTGCATTTTATTGCTGACATAAGTATTTGATACATCAGAAAAGCAGAACTTAATAATTTGGTACAGGAAACTTTGTTTGCAATTACAGAGATCATACATTTCCTGTAGTTCTTACCAAGGTTTGCACACACTGCAGCAGGGTTTTGGCCCACTCCTCCATACAGACCTTCTCCAGATCCTTCAGGTTTCGGGGCTGTCGCTGGGCAATACGGAATTTCAGCTCCCACAAAGATTTTCTATTGGGTTCAGGTCTGGAGACTGGCTAGAACCATCCAGGACCTTGAGATGCTTCTTACGGAGCCACTCCTTAGTTGCTGGGCTGTGGTGTTTCGGGTCGTGTTGTCATGCTGGAAGCAATCACATTCCCTCAGCGTCACCCATCTTTCTGACAAAAGGGTAGCTCTTACACCGTGAACGGGAATGAGGGAAGGGTTGTTGCGAGTATTTACACGATACAGGGCGCCATCGCCATCCTCCTCCTCAATTACGGTGAAAGTCGTCCTGTCCCTTTGTCAGAAAAGCAGCCCAAAAGATATGTCCACACTCCATGCTTCACGGGTGGGATGGGTTCTTGGGGTTGTACCTCATCCTTCTTCTTCCTCACAAAAGGACGAGTGGAGTTTAGACCAAAAAGTTATATTTTTGTCTCATCAGACACAGATCTCTCCCATTCCTCCTCTGGATCATCCAGATGGTCATTGGCAAACTTCAGACGGGCCTGGACATGCGCTGGCTTGAGCAGGGACTTGCGTGCGCTGCAGGATTTAATCATGACGGCGTAGTGTGTTACTAATGGTTTTCTTTGAGACTGTGGTCCCAGCTCTCTTCAGGTCATTGACCAGGTCCTGCCGTGTAGTTCTGGGCTGATCCCTCACCTTCCTCATGATCATTGATGCCCCAACGGTGATATCTTGCATGGAGCCCCAGTCTTGGTGTGATTGACCGTCATCTTGAACTTCTTCCATTTTCTAATAATTGCGCCAACAGTTGTTGCCTTCTCACTCAAGCTGCTTGCCTATTGCTGTAGCTCGTCCCAGCCTTGTGCAGGTCTAAAATTTTATCCCTGATGTCCTTACACAGCTCTCTGGTCTTGGCCATTGTGAGAGGTTGGAGTCTGTTTTGATTGAGCGTGTGGACGGTGTCTTTTATACAGGTAACGAGTTCAAACAGGTGCAGTTAATACAGGTAATGAGTGGAGAAAAGGAGGGCTTCTTAAAGAAAAACTAACAGGTCTGTGAGAGCCGAATTCTTACTGGTTGGTAGGTTATCAAATACTTATGTCATGCAATAAAATGCAAATTAATTACTTAAAAATCATTACAATGTGATTTCTGGATTTTTGTTTTAGATTCCGTCTCTCACAGTTGAAGTTTACCTATGATAAAAAATTACAGACCTCTACATGCTTTGTAAGTAGGAAAACCTGCAAAATCGGCAGTGTATCAAATACTTTGTTCTCCCCACTGTATATGTGAGATGAGCCTCAGGAAGATTACATAGGTACTGTATATTAACCCTACGTCTGCTGTTTATCTCCCCTACCCCCCGTTCCTCAATACTGTCTGTCACACTAAGTATCATGATCTCAAAATGTTTATGAAACCTATGCACAGACTAGGCAGGAGAGGAGGTTAACTTCACCGCTTATACTAAAGCCCATTAGGATTTAACCTTTGTCTACAAGAGACAACCTCATCACTGGGTACATAGTGTGCCTTGATTTGCATGCCTGCTTGCCTGCCTGTCTCTGCCTGTCTGTCTCTGCCTGTCTGTCTCTGTCTCTGTCCGTCTGCCAGGCATAGGGCATGTTATCCCAGCTTGTGTCCTCTGCTGGGCGGACACATAGGGGTCCCTGGCACAGCAGGTCCTGGCCAGGGGGAGAGAGAGAGAGGAGGAGAGCCCCTTGAACAGGTGGCCATTTTCTACAAGGCAGGACCTGGGGAGAGCGAGAGCAGCCCCAGCTCTACTTCCTGCTTGGCGGCTTGGCTGGCCATGGTGCTGCAGCAGACGGCCACAGACCTCAATCTCTCTCTCTCTCTCTCTCTCCTCTTCTCTCTCTCTCTCTCTCTCTCTCTCTCTCTCTCTCTCTCTTCTCTCTTCTCTCTCTCTCTCTCTCTCTCTCTCTCTCTCTCTCTCTTCTCTCTCTACTCTTCTCTCTCTCGTCTTTCTTTCCTTGACAGTACACACATCATGCAGGCACAGACAGGCACAGAGAAGAGTGGAAGAGAAAAGAGAAAGAGAAAGAATGAGAGGATGGAGGTGAAGGGGAAGGCTGAGGGAGGTTATGGTGAAATGCAATCTTCTGTCATATAGCTACTACTTGGGCAAAGGGAGTCTCTTGACCCCATAGTTCACCATCATACCTCGGTGCAACTACTTTAATAAGAAACAAAGCCATTTACTATAATGAATGTGCTTCATCTCTGTTAAGCCTTTCAACCAAAGCACTTTACCCCTCCTTTATCATAGTGTTATTAATGAGATCAAGGTCTCATCTCTCCCTTCCTCATAGTGTTGTTGTTTACAGATAGGATCCCCTTCCTTCTAATTGCCCTTGTAGGCTCCACTTCAAGGCTCTCACAGAAGAAGACAGTGTGCAGTGCACATTATGGACCTCCGGCTCATATTCCTACGCTGCAATATTTAGACCTCCTCTCCAAAAATCAATACAATGAGATGGTCTTTGGCTTCATTTCTTATTTCAGTATTGATTAGTGTTACAGTTATGTGCGCAATGTCAGGCCAATTAAGGACAGTTAATAGATTTTTTTCGTCACACAGGATGGATTGAATTGGATTATGCAAAGCAGATCAAATAAAAGGACTCCCTAGCCTCACCTCTATGTCTAAAATACTGTTTTTAATGAGAAGGAGGGTACTACAAAGGAAATACACGCACCACCACTCCTGCTACTATAGTCCAATGTAGTATTATTGCCTCTGATTTAAATGTAATGCTTATAAATAATATCCACAGAGAGGTCCCAATACAAATCTAAAACACTGGCTTTCATGTGTAGTAATAATGTTAAATAGAAAACACATAGTAACATAGCATATTTCAATAGACTAGTAATAGCAGCCTTAAGAAAACTCCTACTGTGGGTGCAGCTGAGTTCCTAGTGGGTAAAAGTAATTTGTAAAATACTTTAATCAAAAGGTAGGGTTGCAATGCTAGCGGTAAATTACCAAAGTTACCAGAACATTCAGTAATTTTGGTAATTCAATCTATGGCAATCTATTGTAACTTTGGTCATTTAGACTTGAATAACTTTCAAAAAATGTATTCATCTATAGTATAAATGTTTTACATCTGTGTCCATATTGTCCATGAGTTTCTAATAGTTAGACCATATGGTTCGATAGAAAATACCCTAATTTATTTTAAAAAGCATCTAAGTATCATTTTCTAATAACTCTGCAAATCTTCCAACTATTGACTTTTCTTCATAATTACCACCAGTTTGACACCAAAACATTGACAACAAATACATAGACGTAGTAAAATAAATATTAAGGATATTATCAAAGACAGTACAGTATGAAGGCTAAAAATGCTTCTCCATTAGAAATCCCCCGATCACACTTGTAGGCAATGTTATGGCGACGTTGGCTAGCTAAGCTCATGCGTAGAATCACATCATCGGGTTTAACATGCTGACCACACCACTCTCGTCGTGTGCACGAGCGTTGCAAAATAAGTTTACACATGTTATTCAATCATTGCACCCACACTGCTCGCGCGCGCCAACCAGCGTCTGCGTTGCCAAGCTCTAAAATAGAAGTCAGTGCTATTTGTGACGCTGAACGCAGTGCAAGTCCTGCCTCTCCCATCTCCTCATTGGTTTATAGAAGCATATACCCACGTGCCATCTCCTCATTGGTTATACCCACGTGGGTGATTGAATGTCGGTCGGTTGTGGTAATACACCTTATTATGAAAGTTAGAAGTTAGAAGTTAGATGAAAGTTAGATGCCAATCGCCATATAAAGTCCAAAGAAAAAAAAGCCTGGAAGGAGGAGAGATGACTAGAAACGATTCGGTTGACCGTTTTATGTGTGGATTAATTGTCGGAGTAGAGGACCTTGTGCATTTCAGGTAAAATAACAACTCAGTGTTTATATCCCAGGACAAATTAGGTAGCAACAGCAAGCTAGCTAGCTAAATTGGCATAAATGTTTAATGCTTTTCAACTTGTCCCCAAATTAATATAATCGGTTCAGAGTTTGTTTTGATATTTCAACCTGCATATCGTGATCGCGTTTGATGTGACAAAATCAACTTGCGCACGATTGCGCACGCGGATACATGTGTGTGTCCAGTTTGGGCATGGTGTAAAACTGCTTCTCCAATTGAAATCCCAAATCACACTTGTAGGCGATGTTATGGCGACGTTGGCTAGCTAAGCTCATGCATAGAATCACGTCATTGGGTCTAATGGTCGTCTCGCGCCAAACTGCACATGTGCAGGCCATCAAATCAAAGGCACTCCTTCGATATGAAGTTGTTTTTTGACAAAAATGAAAACGTGTCAAACTTTAACAAGGTTGGAGTAATAACATGTTCATTAGCTCAAATCTTGGTTGTGCCTTTAGATTTCGCAAAAATGAAGAACTAAGGAAGAATTTCAATGACTTCTCTCAATGACTTCTCAAAGCCCAAACCCTGGCCCAGTCTGTATCGCAAAGTTCCCGGATGTCTCGCGATGTTGTGCCTCTAGGTTTAGAAACTGTGATAAACAGTGCACTTGGAAAGTATTCAGACACCTTGACTTTTTCCACATTTTGTTACGTTACAGCCTCATTCTAAAATATATTAAATAGTTTTTTCCCCTCATCAATCTACAAACAATACCCCATAATGACAAAGCAAAAACAAATAAGTATTCAGACCCTTTAATCAGTACTTTGTTGAAGCACCTTTGGCAGCAATTACAGTCTCGAGTCTTCTTTGGTACCTGTATTTGGGGAGTTTCTCCCATTCTTCTCTGCAGATCCTCTCAAGCTCTATCAGATTGGATGGGGAGCATTGCTGCACAGCTATTTTCAGGTCTCTCCAGAGATGTTCGATCGGGTTCAAGTCCAGGCTCTGGCTGGGCCACTCAAGGACATTAAGAGACTTGTCCACGAAGCCACTCCTGCGTTGTCTTGGCTGTGTTCTTAGGGTTGTTGTCCTGTTGGAAGATGAACCTTCGCCCCAGTCTGAGGTCCTGAGCGCCCGGATCTCTCTCTACTTTGCTCCGTTCATCTTTGCCTCAATCCTGACTAGTCTTCCAGTCCCTGCCGCTGAAAAACATACCCACAGCATGATGCTGCCACAACCATGCTTCACCGTAGGGATGGTACCAGGTTTCCTCCAGATGTGACGCTTGGCATTCAGGCTAAATAGTTTAATCTTGGTTTCATCAGACCAGAGAATCTTGTTTCTCATGGTCTGAGAGTCTTTCGGTTACTTATGGCAAACTCTAAGCGGGCTGTCATGTGCCTTTTACTGAGGAGTAGCTTCCATCTGGTCACTCTACCATAAAGGCCTGATTGGTGGAGTGCTATCGAGCATGGTTGTCCTTCTGGAAGGTTCTCCCGTCTCCACAGAGGAACTCTAGAGCTCTGTCAGAGTGACCATCGGGTTCTTGGTCACCTCCCTGACCAAGGCCCTTCTCCACCGATTGCTCAGTTTGGCCGGACAGCCAGCTCAAGGAAGAGTCTTGGTGGTTCCAAACGTCTTCCATTTAAGAATGATGGAGGCCACTGTATGCTTGGGGACCTTCAATGCTGCAGAAATGTTTTGGTACCCTTCCCCAGATCTGTGCCTCGACACAATCCGGTCTCTGAGCTCTGCGGACAATTCGTTTGACCTCAAGGATAGTTTTTTGCTCTGACATGCACTGTCAACTGTGGGACCTTAAATAGACAGGTGTGTGCCTTTCCAAATCATGGAAACAGGATGCACCTGAGCTCAATTTCGAGTCTCATAGCAAAAAAACGATTTTTGCTTCTTCGCTCTGGGGTATTGTGTGTAGATTGCTAAGGATTTCCTTTTTTTAAATCCATTTTAGAGTAAGGCTGTAACGTAACAAAATGTGGAAAAGTCAAGGGGTCTGAATACTTTCCGAAGTATGCAGAAACTCTCATAGTAAACACCAATGGTATTCACTAAGTTGATTACTTGTATTTAGGATAATGTTTAACAGCTTTGTCATTCTATTCTTTATTTTAAAATCATCTTCTTTAATTATTTCATATATTTTACATTTAAAATACCCAAATGCGGGACAAAGGGATGATTTTGCGGGACATTTGCGGGACAGTGTAGCCTACTTGAATAAAAAGCCCCCTCCCGCTGCACCGTACCTGCTAATTGAAGGTTACCTATAGGCTACACAATTGCCTTGACAACATTTGGTCATGCAGAAAACAGATCAAATGTGTGTCTGTTTTCTGAAAATCTGTGAAAACTTGGCCAAGGTAACTTTTCTGATCGGTCTCAAGGAATGTAAAACAATTAAGAGAATTTGGAAACCGGATTGAGTGAAGTAGCAGCAAATATGTTAACTAATGAGCACGGAGGGCCTTACAAGTTTGATAAAATCACCTTACATCTTTTCAGTTTGATCAACTTATATACACTGAACAAAAATATAAACACAACATGCAACAATTTCAAAGGTTTTACTGAGTTACAGTTCATTTAAGGAAATCTGTCAATTTAAATCAATTCATTAGGCCCTAATCTATGGATTTCAGAAAACCAGTCAGTATCTGGTGTGACCACCATTTTCCTCATGCAGTGCGACACATCTCCTTCGCATTGAGTTGATCAGGCTGTTCATTGTGGCCTGTGGAATGTTTTCCCACTCCTCTTCAATGGCTGTGTACAGTTGCTGGATATTGGTGGAAACTGGAACACGCTGTCGTACAAGTCGATCCAGAGCATCCAATCAGCTTCCAGGAATTGTGTACAGATCCTTGCAACGTGCATTATCATGCTGAAACATGAGGCGATGGCGTCGGATGAATGGCATGACAATGGGCCTCACGATCTCCTTACAGCATCTCTGTGCATTCAAATTGTCATCGATAAAATGCAATTGTGTTGGTTGTCCGTAGCTTATGCCTGTCCATACCATAACCCCACCGCCACCATGGGGCACTCCATTCACAACTTTGACATCAGAAAACTGCTCACCTACACTATGCCATACAAGCTGTCTGCCTTCTGCCCGGTACAGTTGAAACCGCGATTCATCCGTGAAGAGCACATTTCTCCAGTGTACCAGTGGCCATTGAAGGTGAGCATTTGCCCACTGAACTGAAGTCAGTTACGACGCCGAACTGCAGTCACGTCAGGACTCTTGTGAGGATGATGAACACGCAGATGAGCTTCCCTGAGATGGTTTCTGACAGTTTGTGCAGTAATTTTTTGGTTGTGCAAACCCACAGTTTCGTCAGCTGTCTGGGTGGCTGGTCTCAGACGATCCCACATGTGAAGTAGCCGGATGTGGAGGTCCTGGGCTGGCACGGTTACACATGGTCTGCGGTTGTGGTGTCGGTTGGACGTACTGCCAAATTCTCTAAAACAACGTTGGAGGCGGTTTATGGTAGAGAAATGAACATTAAATTATCTGGCAACAGCTCTAGTAGACATTCCAGCAGTCAGCCAGCCAATTGCACATTCCCTCTAAACTTGCAACATCTGTGGCTTTGAGTTGTATGACAAAACTGCACATTTTAGAGTGGCCTTTTATTGTCCCCAGCACAAGGTGCACCTGTGTAATGATCATGATTTTTTATTATCTTCTTGCTATGCAACACCTGCCAGTTGAATGGATTATCTTGGCAAAGAAGAAATGCTCACTAACAGGGATGCAAACAAATTTGTGCACAACATTTGAGAGAAATAATATTTTTGTGCGTATGGAACATTTTGTGGATCTTTTATTTCAGCTCATTAAACATGGGACCAACACTTTACATGTAGTGATTATATTTTTGTTCAGTTTACTTACTTTTGTAGCTCTTGATCAGAAGTTCAAGTTCAGTTGGAATTTAGACTGAAAGGATTTGACAAATGTGATTGGTTGACAATATGACATTAGCCTTGCTCTGCGCAGAATATCAGATCTCAACAACGATTGGAGAAGTGTTTAACATCACCAGTACCATATCTTTATGATATACATCTTGTCAAAAGCGCACCGTGACTGCAAACAGAGATCTGTATATAATGACGAGATGCTTATGTCTCCGCCCTAACAATGGGAGTCAGGCAAAAAGCTTAGGTCCCGCATTGGGTTTATTTTGGACAGATTTTTGCGAGTGAAACCTCTCGCTTCACCTCTTCCTCTCTGCTGCAAAATTGACAGGTTGGAATGCCTGACTGAAATACGGAACAAATCAACCTTTTAAAAAAAAATCAGCTTAATATTGCGGAAAGAATGTTGCTTCCAATGTCTGCATCATTTCCAATCCCCCATATTTTTTTGGTAAATATATATATCCATACACGTATGCATACATATACACATACTGTATATACATACACATACCTATATCGACATACATACTTTTTTAAAGAATATACCTTTATTATTATTCCCCGCAAACCCTACCACCGATCCCCCAATTGGAGTAAACTAATAAACACTTCTGCTTTTACCTTCAATTTATACATCTTATACACATTTTACAGACACAGTCTACTTTATAATAGTTCTCTCTTGTTTGTTCTTAGTCCTTCCTCTATTTCTGATGTCCATCCAGTTTGATTTCCACTTGTAACTGTGCTATTTCACAAAAGCTCCGAACCTATACACATTTCACAGATCCCGTATGCCCTACATTGTTTATCTTGTTATTAGTCCCACCCTTCAGCTCCACTCAACCCTTCCCATCTATCTTCCAACATCATCCATTTCGGATTTTTATTTGCCATAATATTTTTCAACTGTGCTGTGATGCTTCACAAAAGATTTGAACCTTCCTATTCTCATAGCTTCTACAGATTGTAAATTAAAATAAACATTTTTGCTAAAATAATTATTATATTATTGATTGATTGACTATGGCTTTTCAAATCACCCAGTATTGCTTCTGTAGCATTAGTTCTAGGCAAATGTTGCAATTCTTCAGCCATTCCTGGACCTGTGACCAAAAACAAGCTACATATGGACAATACCAAAATAAATGATCTAATGACTCTGCCTCCCCACAGCAGAATCTGCAGAGCTGGAAGATTGTATCCCCCATATATATAACATTCTATTAGTTGCAAGAATTTCAACCTTTTTAGTAAATGACTTGTGTTAGAATTTATTTTAGAAAATGAGGGACATGATTGTTTGTTTGTGGACAAAGGGCCATGTGGTCACCCTAGTGATAAGGCCACACAGTGATCCAGAGATGATTACAGACACCTGTGATAATCTGAATACCCAAAAGGGCCACTAGATGTCTGATAGATTAAATAAAATCCCTGAAAGATACCAACATACATTCATACATTCATACCAGTAACCTGAATGTGAAAGTGTTAATACCTGGGCAATGAAAAAGAGGGAAAGGGGATAATTCATTCAGCCCTGTAAAAACAGGTGTCTCTCTGTTTGGAAATTCTACAATGACCTTTATGGAGAGTCTCCTCTGATGAAATATTCATGGAGCCAGTACACAATATGTCATAGAGGCTAGCGGCCTAATTGGCTGCAGTTACATTCTGACTGGGGTGTCTCTTTTCTCTCGGTCTCATTGTCTGCCGTCTGCACCGAGCTGGGTCCTGCTCTCCTGTCTAAGTGGTCTGGTCTCTGTGAAAAGCACATCTGAGGACTAGCGTGGGTTTATATCCTGCAGACAGACAGATTCTCTCTTTTAATGACAGCCACGTAAGAAAAAATGATAAAAAGTAAGTCTTTCAAGCGTCGGGTCATGTCATGACAACCAAGTCCAAATAAATGAATGTGACAATGGGTGTGTAAACATATGTATCCATGTTTCATATTCATGTGGCATTTACACAAAGTGTTTCATTTGTTTCACAGGTAGGGTGCTATACATGTGATGGGTGCCGTAGTCAAAATGTTGTCTCGCCCGACCCAAGGCTCTGTGTCCCTGTAGGGCGTCGTTAGGGGATCAAATCAAATCAAATGTTATTTGTACCATGCCCCGAATACAACAGGTGTACACTTACAGTGAAATGCTTACTTACAAGCCCTTAACCAACAATGCAGTTATAAGAAAAATAAGTGTTAAGAAATGATTTACTAAAATAAACTGAAGTAAAAAATAAAGAAATTATAAAATAGAAAAAGAAAATAGAAAAATGACAAATAATTAAAGAGCAGCAGTAAATAACAGTAGCGAGGCTATATACCCGTACAGTCAATGTACGGGGGCACCGGTTAGTCGAGGTAATTGAGGTAATATGTACATGTACGTAGGTAGAGGTATAGTGACTATGCATAGATAATAAACAGAGAGTAGCAGCAGCGTAAAAATGGGGGTGGTGCGGGGGTCAATGCAAATAGTCCGGGTAGCCATTTCATTAGCTGTTCAGGAGTCTTATGGCTTGGGGGTAGAAGCTGTTGGCGCTCCGGTACCGCTTGCCGTGCGGTAGCAGAGGGAACAGTCTATGACTAGAGTGGCTGGATTTTTATGGCCTTCCTGACACCGCCTGGTATAGAGGTCCTGGATGGCAAGCTTGGCCCCAGTGATGTATTGGGCTGTACACACTACCCTCTGTAGTGTCTTGCAGTCGGAGGCCAAGCAGTTTCCATACCTGGCGGTGATGCAACCAGTCAGGATACTCTTGATGGTGCAGCTGTAGAACTTTTTGAGGATCTGAGGACCCATGACAAATCTTTTCAGTCTCCTGAGGGGGAACAGGCATTGTCGTGCCCTCGTCACGACTGTCTTGGTGTGTTTGGACCACGATAGTGTGTTGGTGATGTGGACACCAAGGAACTTGAAGCTCTCAACCTGCTCCACTGCAGCCCCGTCGATGAGAATGGGGGCTTGCTCGGCCCTCCTTTTCCTGTAGTCCACGATCATCTCCTTGATCACGTTGAGGGTAAAGTTGTTATCCTGGCACCACACTGCCAGGTCTCTGACCACTTCCCTGACCACTTCCCTGTTTCATTGTGATCAGGCCTACCACTGATGTGTCGTCGGCAAACTTAATGATGGTGTTGGAGTCGTGCTTGGCCATACAGTCATGAGTGAACAGGGAGTATAGGAGGGGACTAAGCACACACCCCTGAGGGGCCCCCGTGTTGAGGATCAGTGTGGCAGATGTGTTGTTACCTACCCTTACCACCTGGGGATGGCCTGTCTGGAAGTCCAGGACCCAGTTGCAGAGGGAGGTGTTTAGTCCCAGGGTCCATAGCTTAGTGATGAGCTTTGAGGGCACCTCGGTGTAGAATGCTGAGCTGTAGTCAATGAATAGCATTATCACGTAGGTTTTCCTTTTGTCCAGGTGGGAAAGGGCAGTGTGGAGTGCAATAGAGATTGCATCATCTGTGGATCTGTTGGGGCGGTATGCAAATTGGAGTGGGTCTAGGGTTTCTGGGATAATGGTGTTGATGTGAGCCATGACCAGCATTTCAAAGCACTTCATGGCTACAGACGTTAGTGCTACGGGTCGGTAGTCATTTAGGCAGGTTACCTTGGTGTTCTTGGGCACAGGGACTATGGTGGTCTGCTTGAAACATGTTGGTATTACAGACTTGGTCAGGGACAGGTTGAAAATGTCAGTGAAGACACTTGCCAGTTGATCAGCGCATGCTCGGAGTACACGTCCTGGTAATCCCATCTGTGAATGTTGACCTGTTTAAAGGTCTTACTCATATTGGCTACCTTTAAACAGGTCAACTTTCACAAGGGGTTAACCTACCTCCTCCTCCCTCCCTGCCAGTCGGTCCTGGCATTGTGAGTGAGCGTGATGGCACTCAGAACGTGTGTCTCCGTGTGTCTCTGTGCCCCTTGGTGGGCTGTCATCACTCCCTGGCATTGGGAACACAGCACAGCTGCAGGGGAACCGCTCAGCAGGGGACCTTCGTTTCCATCTGTCTCCTATTCAGGGTGGCACCTATTTAGAGCAGCTCAGCGGCTGTGCATGCCATGAGCCATGAGAGGGAGGGAGGGAGGGAGGGAGCGCTCAAGAGTGATGGAGAGAGAGACAGGGAAAGAGGGAGAGGGAGAAAGGAGGAGAAAAGAGGGGAAGTAACTATAGGAAACTACACCTGTGGTAGTTGTGGTTTTGCTCCCACTGCTTGTTAGATGTCAGGTTGTCTATAAAAGCAACACTATGAAGTTGTTTGCCAACTGGGGCACTTGGTTTATGGTAAACAGACATAATGAGCTAAATAAGAACACTGAACATTGAAATAGAAATAGAAAAGGTGCCATCTAGAACCTAAAACGGTTCTTTGGCTGTCCCCATAGGAGAACCCTTTGAAGAACCCTCGTTGGTTCCAGGTAGAACCGTTTTGGGTTCCATGAATAACCCTGTCCACAGAGGGTTCTACATGTAACCCAAAATGGTTCTACCTGGAACCAAAAAGGGATCTACCTGGAACCTAAAAGGGTTCTCCTATGGGTACAACAGAAGAACCCCTTTGGAACCCTTTTTCTAAGAGTGTAGGCTAGAACAAGTAAATGCCAATATCACAGTCTAATTGCTATGTCTTGAAGTGCTGCTTTTTTATGAACATTGTCACTCAGAAAATAGTATATGGGATAAACATCTGTTATCTATAACATGTTAACATTTACGGTATGTTTGCATATAATAACATGGTCACTATAACATTCTCTGCAAATATACATCAGTGGCTGCATGTGCTTGTGTGGTGAGTGGGTATGTGTGTATGAGAACGCGCTTAATTTAGCAGGTGCTCTTTGACAGTTCTTGAACGTGCGCCAAGTCTGCTGTAAAAAAAAAAAACTCAGCATGCATCTGTGTGGGGCTGCGCTGTGACAGATGGGGACGGTTTAACTTATAGAGTTCGGTTAAGATCCGGAGGTTTCTGGGGCTGTCTGTGCCAAGCAGGTGCACATAAACACACCACAGAGAGGATGGAGGAGCCTCAGCTGCCATATTTCGAGGGGCTATTTAGGAGATGTCCATAGACTACTGTATATACACTGCCAAGGCTATAAGCTCAGGGAAATCCTCTTCTATAGCTCTCTGTGTCCCCGACAAACACTCTCACAATATCCTCCCATACTGTACAAGACAGAAAGAWAGGCCATCATAGTGGAATCAAACCTCCAAGCTGACAATTAACTGACAAGAACTAATATGCACCATCTGTCAAACCTACAGAGAACATAAAGTAGAGAAAAAGCTTTTGCTGTGTGTTTACATTGTACGGACCTGGGAAAAAATCTGGGGAATCCCTAACCTTTCACCAACAGTGTCACGGATATGAACACCTAAAAACAAACAGCGTGACGTAGTACAGAAACAGAGTCAGTGTTCCCAGAGACCCCTGCCAGCCACAGTGTTCCGTACAGTGCGTACCTGCAGCAGGAAAAACCCAAGTAAGGACTTGGTAAAGGTGAGCGGTTCATCCACTCTGAAGTGACCAGGTGTCTGGCAGGAGGACTTTCCACCATATGGCTGCTTCCCTCTTTATCTCTATCTCCCTGCAGTCATGAGGCTTGTTAGACTTTCTCTCGGTGCAAAAGGTGAAAAGTTCCTCTCGGCCTGTCTATATTATATTTTACCCCTTTTTCTCCCCAATTGGTAGTTACAATCTTGTCCCATTGCTGCAACTCCCTTATGGACTCGGGAGAGGCGAAGGTCGAGAGCCATGCGTCCTCCGAAACACAACCCTGCCAAGCAGCACTGCTTCTTGACACACTGCTTGCTTAACCCAGAAGCCAGTGTGTCAGAATAAACACAGTACAGCTGGTGGCCAAGGTCAGCGTGCATGCGCCCGGCCCACCACAAGGAGTCGCTAGAGCGTGATGGGACAAGGACATCCCAGCCGGCCAAACCCTGCCCTAACCCGGATGACGCTGGGCCAATTGTGCGCCGCCTCATGGGTCTCCCGGTCGCAGCCGGCTGCAACACAGCCCGGGATCGAACCCTGCTCTGTAGTGGCGCGTCAAGCACTGCGATGCAGTGCCTTAGACTGCTGCGCCACTCAGGAGGGCCCCTCTCGGCCTGTTTTTAAAGCGACAGGCCACATTTTTGAGGATGAGCACACATTACCAGAGATGAGACCACAACTCCGGTTTCAGAAAATAAGAAGGGAAATGTAAACAAAAATAGAAAGAGAGAATCTTTCATCTGAAATAAGGCTGGTATATTTGATGACTTTCCACCAGATTTGTTATCAAAAGTCTTACTTTTCCCTTCTGATGATTCATGGGTAAAGTGATAATTAGGGCTTGTCCGTCCTCCTGTGTTTTAATTTGGGGAGAGAGGCCTGCGTGTCGCTGATAGAAGGATCTMTCTGACACGGCTAGTCTAGCCTGCTACATCTGTGAGCTGCGAGCAACAGCCGCTGCGGAAGATAAGGCCAGACTAGCCGCTCGCCCAACGCTCCACGCAGCGCTCCACCATCTCCTCGCTCCGGTCCCCTCCCCGGTCCCATGACCTTATCTGTGGAGAGAAAGCACCGCTCGGGCACGATAGCACCTGCCAGGGCCAGAACTGGGCCAAAGTGATTATGTGGGAATCATTATCTCTCTCCCCCCCAAAAAAATATTTTATACCTGCCAACATCTGAGAGTAGGGGAGGCAGGCAGGGGCCTCCTCAGCCTAACACACAGGAGCATGCACATACACACTAATCCAATTGGGGCCATCTTCTCCTTCTCAGTGGGCAATCCCAGGGTTTGATTTGAGAACATACTATTACTCAGCGATTTTCTTTGATCATCACATGTTAACTCGCTGCACTTACATGTTGCCATGGAGAGGGTCAGTATGATGAGAGGTTTAGGAGCGAGAAATGCTGGACACACATACAGTACAT
>NW_019957661.1:194370-197235 GCF_002910315.2 Salvelinus sp. IW2-2015 | reverse complement strand
TGTAGTAAACTGTGTAGTAAACGGTGTAGTAAACGGTGTAGTAAACGGTGTAGTAAACGGTGTAGTAAACGGTGTAGTAAACGGTGTAGTAAACGGCGTAGTAAACGGCGTAGTAAACGGCGTAGTAATTGGTTTATAACCTGCTGATAGAACCAGTGGAGCTGTGAAGTTATCAACCTCCCTGAAGTAACAATCAAATTACACTGAAGTTACACTGAACAGTACGTTGTATGTTGTGATACAGCAGTTCTAGTGTGAAACTATAGCCTGCCAGTGAGACAGAGAAGACAAGACTTGACCTGGGGTAGTGCATGTGTTTCCCGCTTTCTCTAGAGAGGCCTGTTGTCTCTTTGTCGGTACCACCCATCAGGTTGTGTGTCATGTTGTCCTAAAGTAGGTCAGGACTGTTGGGACTGACTGACCTATGGGTCAGCCATCTAAGTGCTGACCAGTACGGGTCAACAGAGTCAGTGTAGATGTGGCGCCCACAGTCCACTCAGGCCAAAGCTCAGATAGTTGTGGGATCAGCACACACTCAAAGTCAGTCTGTGGTCAGGTAGGTCAAAACTTGATGTTTCAATCAGTACGTTCTGTCAGGGAGTGTTCAGAGATAAGTTCTATCAACTTACAGTTATTTCTTACATTATTTGCTCAACGTTTTTTTGGATTATTACCTACAGGATATTAGATTGCCGGTCATTCAGCAGAAATTCAAGCAGAAATTTGACTTCCCTGACCTAGATCCTTTGTTTGAACTTCTCGAGGCAGCTCTATTCATCCCGGTGGCTGTACCAAAACGCTGACCCCCGGAGAAGAGGTAGAAGGAGTGGGGTCCTAGTCAGACTCAGGCGGTGTGCATACCATCCACTGCTTCCCAGTATATTACTCACTAACGTTCAGTCCCTGGACAGTAAGGTAGACTAGCGCAGGATGAGGATCGTCTTCCAGAGAGACATCAGGGACTGTAATATACTCTGTTTTACGGAATCATGGCTCTCTCCGGATATACTGTCTCCGTCCATTCAGCCAGCGGGGTTTTCCCTCCATTGCGCAGACAGGAAGAAAGAACTCTCTGGGACAAAGAATGGCAAAGGGGTTTGTTTCATGATTAACAACACATGGTGTGATTGTGGTAACGTACAGGAACTCAAGTCCCTTTGTTCTCCCGATCTTGGATAACTCACCATCAAATGCCGACCGCATTACCTCCCGAGATTATTTCCTTCAGCCATCGTCACGGCCATGTATATTCCTCCCAAGCCCACACCACGACGGCTCTCAAGGAACTACACTAGACTATGTGCAAACTGGAAACTGCATATCCTGAGGCTGCATTTATTGTTGCTGGGGACTGTAATAAAAGAAATCTGAGGAAAACGCTACCAAAATTCTATCAACACATATCCTATGCTACACACGCAACACAGACCCTGGATCATTGCTACTCTCCCTTCCGGGGCGGCTACAAGGCACTTCCCTACCCTCTCTTCAGCAAATCAGATCACACCTCCATTCTTCTCCTCCCCACCTATAGGCAGAAACTTAAACAGGAAGCTCCCGTGGTAAGGACTGTTCAATGTGAGTCTGACCAATCGGAATCTATCCTTCAAGATTGTTTTGATCACTCGGACTGGACAATATTCCGGGCCGCCTCTGAGAATATTATTGACGTAAGAGCAGCTAGCACCTCCATAAGATATGAAAGTGGCAAAACGGCAGTACAGTGACAAAGTGGAGACACATCTCAGACACGAGACGTATGTGGCACTCCAGACAATGACTGATTACAAAGGGAAAGCCAACCAGGTCGCATAGCTCCCGGACGAGCTAAACACCTTCTTCGCCCGCTTCGAGGAAAACAACATCGAGCCGCCGATTTGGGTCCCCGACGCTCAAAAAGACTGTGTGCTCTCGTTCTCAGTGGCTGACGTGACTAAGACATTTAAGCGTGTACAGGAACACTGATGACATTCCGAGCCGCGTCGTCAGAGCATGCGCAGACCAGCTGGCTGGAGTGTTTACGAACATATTCAATCTCTCCCTATCCTAGTCTGCTGTCCCCACTTGCTTCAAGATGTCCACCATTGTTCCTATACCCAAGAAAGAAAAGGTAACTGAACTATATCTCCGTAGCACTCACTTCTGTCATCATAAAGTGCTTTGAGAGGCTTCGTACTGCACACTGCCCTATCCCATCTGGACAAGAGGAATACCTATGTAAGAATAGTGTTCATTGACTACAGCTCAGCCTTCAACACCGTAGTGCCCTCCAAGCTCATCGCTAAGCTCTGGGCCCTGGGTCTGAACCTCTCCCTGTGCAACTGGATCCTGGACTTCCTGACGGGCCACCTCCAGCTAGTGAAGGTAGGCATCAACACCTTCGCCATGCTGATCCTCAACACGGGGGCCCCACAAGGGTGCATGCACAGCCCCCTCCTGTACTCCCTGTTCAACTATGAAGTCTCCAACTCAACCATCAAGTTTGCTGACGACACAACAGTGGTAGGCCTGATTACCAACAACAATGAGACAGCCTACATGGAGAAGGTGAGAGCCCTGGCGGAGTGGTGCCAGGAAAATAATTTCTCCCTCAATGACAACAAATTGAAGGAGCTGATCGTGGACTACAGGAGACAGCAGAGAGAGCATGCCCCCATRCACATCGACGGGCTGCAGTGGAGAGGGTCAAAAGTTTAAAGTTCCTTGGCTTCCATCTCCAGGCCATCAGACTATTAAACAGTCACCACCAGCTGGCCTCCGCCCAGTACCCTGCCCTGAACCTTAGTCACTGTTACTAGCCGGCTACCACCCTGTACTCTACCCTGCACCTTAGTCACTGTTACTAGCCGGCTACCACCCTGTACT
>NW_019957661.1:184993-193586 GCF_002910315.2 Salvelinus sp. IW2-2015 | reverse complement strand
AACCAAAGAAGAGAGATGTACAGACCAAGGTAGGAAGATGAGTCAAGTTTGTTCTCTCACGAACGTGTTAGAAGACCTCAGTGTGTTTTCTAGACCGGTAACAACGGAGAACCTCAGTGTGTTTCTAGACCGGTAACAGACCTCAGTGGTGTTCTAGACCGCGGTACAGACTCAGTGTGTTCTAGACGGTACAGACCTCAGTGTGTTTCTAGACGCGAGATACAGACCTCAGTGGTGTTTCTAGACGCGCGCTACAGGGACCTCAGTGTGTTTCTAGACCGAACAGACCTCAGTCGGGTGCTTTCTAGACCGGTACAGGACTCAGTGATGTTTTTCTAGACCGGTACAGACCTCAGTGTGTTTCTAGACCGGTACAGACCTCAGTGTGTTTCTAGACCGGTAACATGACTCAGGGTGTTTCTAACCGGGGTACAGACCTCAGTGGGTGTTCTAGACCCGGTACCAAGACCTAAGTGGTGTTTTCTAGACCGGTTACAGACCTCAAGTGTTGGTTTCTAGACCGGTACAGACCTCAGTGTGTTTCTAGACCGGTACAGACCTCAGTGTGTTTTCTAGACCGGTAACAGACGCTCAGTGTGTTTCTAAGACGTACAGGACTCTCAGTGTGCTTTTCTAGACCGGAACAGACCTCAGTGTGTTTTCTAGACCGGTACAGACTCAGTGTGTTTCTAGACGCTGGTACAGGACCCAGTTGTGTTTCTAGACCGGTACAGACCTCAGTGTGTTTTCTAGACCGGTACAGACCTCAGTGTTTTTTAAGGACCGGTACAGACCTCAGTGTGGTTTCTAGACGGTTACATTGACGCTCAATTGTGTGTTTCTAGACCGGTACAAGACCTCAGTGTGTTTCTAGAACCGGAAAGACGGCTCAGTGTGTTTCTAGACCGGTACAGACCTCAGTGTGTTTCTAAGACCGGTACAAGACCTCAGTGTGTTTCTAGACGCGGGTACAGAACCTAGTGTGTTTCTAGACCTGGTAACAGACTGCTCAGTGTGTTTTCTAGACCCGGTACAGACCTCAGTGTGGTTTTCTAGACCGTTACAAGACCTCAGTGTGTTTCCTAAGACCGGTACAGACCTCAGTGTGTTTTCTAGCAGGTAGAAAAAACAGACCTCAGTGTGTTTCTAGACCGGTACAAGAGCCTCAGTGGTGTTTCTAGACCGGTACAGACCTCAGTGGTGTTTCTAGACCGGTACAGACCTCAGTGTGTTTAGACGGTACAAGACCTCAGTGTGTTTCTAGACCGGTAACAGACGTCGTGTGTTTCTAAGACCGGTAACAGTACCTCAGTGTCGTTTCTAGACTGGTACAGACCTCAGTGTGTTTCTAGACCGGTACAGACCTCAGTGTGTTTCTAAGACCGGTACAAGCAGACCTCAGTGGTTTCTAGACCGGTACACGACCTCAGTGTGTTCTAAGACCGGAACAGACCTCAGTGTGTTTCGGGACATCTTATTTGTGGCATGACACGTCATTTTTCAACAAATTTTACAGACAGATTAATTTCACTTATAATTATGTGTCACAAATTCAGTGGGGTCAGAAGTTTACATACACTAAATTGACTGTGCGTTAATCAGCTTGGATTCCAGAAAATGATGTTCATGGCTTTAAGAAGCTTCTGATAGGTACTTGAAAATAATGCTGAGTTAATTGGAGCTGGCACCTGTGGATGGTATTTCAAGGTCCTACCTTCAAACTCAGTGCCTCTTTGCTTGACATCATGGGAAAATCAAAGAAATCAGCCAAGACCTCAGAAAAAAAAATTACTAGGACTCCAACAAGTCTGTTCATCCTTGGGAGAATTTCCAAGAATTGCTGAAGGTACCACGTTCATGATCTGTAACAAACAATAGTACGCAAGTTAATAAACACCTATGGGCCAACGCAGCCGTCATAACCGCTCAGGAAGGAGGACGTGTTCTGTTCCTAAGAGATGAACGTACTTTGGTTGCGAAAAGTGCAATCAAATCCCTAGAACCAACAGCAAAGGACCCTTGGTGAAAGGATGCTGGAGGAAAACAGGTAACATAAAGTATCTATAATTCCACAGTAAAAACGAGTCCTATGTCCGACATAACCTGAAAAGGCCACTCAGCAAGGTAAAAGCCACTGCTCCAAACGCCATAAAAAGCCAGACTACGGTTTGTCAACCGCACATGGGGACAAAGATCGTAACTTTTTGAGAAATACTCCTCTGGTCTGATGAAACAAAATCATACTGTTGGCCAAATGCTATTCTGTAATATGGAAGGTAATATACTGGAATATGGGAGGTAATTACTATCGATATGGAAGGTAATATACTAGATATGGAAGGTAATATTACTGGATATGGAAGGTAATATACTGTATATGGTAAGCGTAATATACTAGAATATGGAAGGTAATATACTAGATCTGGACAGGTAATAATACAGGATAATGGACAGGGTAATATCCTAGATATGGAAGGTATATACAGGATATGGAAAGGTAATATGACTAGATATGGAAGGTATTACTAGATAGGAAGGTAATATACTGGATGATGGAAGGTAATTATACAGGGATATGGGAAGGTAATATACTGGATAGGGATTGGTAATAGACAATAGCTAAATGGATGATAGACATAACCAAAGGTTTATGTCTCTCTCTCTGTGCTCATTCTAGATCATCTTTCCTTTTTGGTGTGGTGGTGAATTTTGATATCGGCCTAATTCTGCTCTGATGCATTATTTGTTTTTTTATATTCGTACACAGAGGCTATTTTTGCAGAATTCTGCTGCAGAGTCTCCTTGGTGCTTGTCTCATTTGGCGAGTTCTTTGTTTGAGAGTGAACCCAGACCTCTCCACCCATAGAGAAACAATGGGTTCTATAACTTTGAAGTATTTTAGCCTTAATTGGGATGGTCATTATGTTATGTTCTCTCTCTCTCTCTCTTCTTTGTCTGCTTCTGGCACCACCATCTCTCTCTGTCCTGTGTTCTGACGCCAGACATGTGCCGCTCCCTCCTCCGAAGCCTGCCGCTCTGGCCTCTGCTCTCTGCTCTCTGCCTCTCTGCTCTCTGCTCCTTGCTTCTCTGCCTCTCTCTGCGCTTCTCTGCTCTCTGCTCTCTTTGCTCTCTGCTCTCTGCCTCCTCTGGCCGCTCTGCTCTCTGCCGCTCTGCTCTCTGCCGCTCTCTCTCTGCCTGTCTGCTCTCTGCTCTCTCTGCCGCCTGCTCTCTTGCCGCTCTGCTCTCTGCTCTCTGCTCAGTAGCTATGTTTCTGTTAACATGTTCACATCCAGAGGATGTGTGGTGGGACAGGAGAGTTGCTGACACGTCTAATATTAAACCCCAAACTCCCTTCTCCCTCTGGTTTTATAACCATGTTTCACATCCAGAGTGGTGTGTGTGGGGACGGGGAGTGACACGTCTAATATTAAACCCTCTGTGGTATTCTACTAAAGAGCTACACTATAAATCACGGCGGTGTTTGCAGGTAATATAGGTCTCTTTTCTGGAAAACAGACAAGTAGTGTTGCCTACTAAAAAAATATCACACTTCCAGAATCTACAGGTTTTCTATTTGAATGTTACGTGTTATCGATATGCAAATGCATCCTGTTGTTTGTATGTCCGTGTAGAGTCAGTAGCTATCGTCTGGACCCTCGATCCGTTTGGACCCTCGACCGTCTGGACCCTCGACCACGTGTAGATGTCCAAAACCATTTTTGTGGTCCAGTTGCTCTCTGAATCAGAAGCTCTTCTCGCTGGGTAAGGAAGGAGGGAGGAAGGAAGGGCAGGTTTTTATCTTATGCTATTTTACAGGCCTTGTTTTCTGTCTTCCAGGTGACTGGCTGTGTGTTGGTGTTGGTTACTGGAGGTTAGGGCAGTATGTTAGGGGTCAGTGTGGTGTTTCGTCAGGGACGTGGGTGATGGCTGGTGAGTGGCACTGTATATTGGGACAGGAAAGCTATTGTAATCAGATCAGAAGCACAAACAGTGTAGTAAACATTGTATAAACAGTGTAGTATAACGGTGTAGTAAAGGTGTAGTAAAGGTGTAGTCAACGGTGTATAGTTAAAACGGGTGGTAGTAAACGTGTAGTAAACGGTGTACGTAACGGTGTAGTAAACGGTGTAGTAAACGGTGTATGTAAACAGTGTAGTAAACATTGTATTAAACAGTGTAAAGTAAACATTGTATTAAACAGTGTAGTAAACGGTGTAGTAAAACGGTGTAGTAAACGGTGTAGTAAACAGTGTAGTAAACGGTGTAGTAAACGGTGTAGTAAACGCGTAGTAAACGGTGTAGTAAACGACGTAGTAAACGGTGTAGTAAACGGTGTAGTAAACAGTGTAGTAACAGTCTAGTAAACGGCCTGATTACCAACAACAATGAGACAGCCTACATGGAGAAGGTGAGAGCCCTGGCGGAGTGGTGCCAGGAAAATAATTTCTCCCTCAATGACAACAAATTGAAGGAGCTGATCGTGGACTACAGGAGACAGCAGAGAGAGCATGCCCCCATRCACATCGACGGGCTGCAGTGGAGAGGGTCAAAAGTTTAAAGTTCCTTGGCTTCCATCTCCAGGCCATCAGACTATTAAACAGTCACCACCAGCTGGCCTCCGCCCAGTACCCTGCCCTGAACCTTAGTCACTGTTACTAGCCGGCTACCACCCTGTACTCTACCCTGCACCTTAGTCACTGTTACTAGCCGGCTACCACCCTGTACTKTYCCCTGCACCTTAGAGACTGCTGCCCTATGTACATAGAGTTATTGAACACTAGTCACGTTAATAATGTTTACATACTGTTTCAACCACTTTATATGTACGGTACCTCCAGAAAGTTTTCACACCCCTTGACTTCTTCCAATTCTTGTTGTGTTACAGCCTGAATTTAAAATGTATTAAATAGAGATGTTGTGGTCACTAGCCTACACATAATACCCCATAATGTCAAAGTGGAATTTTGTTAAATAAGTTCACGAGTAAGTTCACTAAATAAGATCACGAGTAAGTTCACTAACTAAGTTTACTAAATAAGTTCGAAGGGAAGGTTCACTAAATAAGTTCACGAGTAAAAAAATTGCTAAACAAGTCACATGATAAGTTGCATGGACTCACTAGTGTTTAACATGATTTTTGAATGACTACCTCATCTCTGTACCCCACACACACAATTATATGTACTGTAAGGTCCCTCAGTCCAGCAGTGAATTTCAAACACAGATTCAACCACAAATTCCAGGGAGGTTTTCCAGTGCCTCCTAAAGGAGGGCACCGATTGGTYGATGGGAGGYAYAAAAGCAGACATTGAATATCCCTTTGAGCATGGTGAAGTTATTAATTACACTTTGGATYGTGTATCAATACACCCAGTCACTACACAGATACATACGTCCTTCCTAYCTCAGTTGCCGGAGAAGAAGGGAACAGCTCAGGGATTTCACCATGAGACCAATGGTGACTTTAAAACAGTTACAGAGTTTAACAGAAAAAACTGAGGATGGATCAGCAACATTGCAGTTACTCCACAATACTAACCTAATTGACAGAGTGAAAAGGAAGCCAGAATAAACATATTCCGAAACATGCTTCCTGTTTGCAACAAGTAATAATGCAAAAAATGTGGCAAAGCAATTAACTTTTTGTSCTGAATACAAAGCGTTATGTWTGGGACAAATCCAATACAACATTTTACTGAGTACCATTCTTCATATTTTCAAGCATGGTGGTGGCTTCATCATGTTATGTGTATGCTTGTAGTTGTTAAGGACTGTGGCATTTTTCAGGATAAAAAAAAATGGAATGGTGCTAAGAACAGGCAAAGTCCTAGAGGGAAACATTATTCAGTCTGATTTCCACATGACACTGGGAGATTAATTCACCTTTCAGCAGCACAATAAAACACTAGGACAAATCTAACTGGAGTTGCTTACCAAGAAGACAGTGTTCCTGAGTGGCTGAGTTACAGTTTTGACTTAAATCTACTTTAAAAACTATGTCAAGACCTGAAAATGGTTGTCTAGCAATGATCAACAACCAATTTGACTGAGCATGAAGATTTAGAAACTAATAACGGGCAAATGTTGCACAATCAAGGTGTGGAAATCTCTTAGAGACTTACCCAGAAAACTCACAGCTGTAATCACTACCAAGGGCGCTTCTACAAAGTATTGACTCAGGGGTGTGAATACTTAGTAACAAGAAATATCTGTATTTTCATTTTCAATAAATGTGCAAACATGTCTAAAATATGTTTCCACTTTGTCCTTACATGGCATTGTGTGCATATGGGTGTACTTAAAATGCTATCCTTTTTTAATTCAGTAACAACTAGATGTTGAATAGGTCAAGGGTATGAATACCTTCTGAAGCACTGTATGTACAGTATTCTAGTCATGGCTCGTACTATGTAACTTTTTCTTTGGGGGGATTATGTGTGTATTGCTTTTTTTATTGTTAGGATCTACTACATTGTTGGAGCTAGAAACACAAGCATATTGTTAGGTATTACTGTACTGTTGGAGCTAGAAACACAAGCATATTGCTAGGTATTACTGTTGGAGCTAGAAACACAAGCATATGCTAGGTATTACTGTTGGAGCTAGAAACACAAGCATATTGCTAGGTATTACTGTGGAGCTAGAAACACAAGCATATTGCTAGGTATTACTGTTGGAGCTAGAAACACAAGCATATTGTTAGGTATTACTGTTGGAGCTAGAAACACAAGCATATTGTTAGGTATTACTGTATTGTTGAGCTAGAAACACAAGCATATTGTTAGGTATTACTGTACTGGGAGCTAGAAACACAAGCATATTGTTAGGTATTACTGTTGGAGCTAGAAACACAAGCATATTGCTAGGTATTACTGTTGAGCTAGAAACACAAGCATATTGCTAGTATTACTGTTGGAGCTAGAAACACAAGCATATTGCTAGGTATTACTGTTGGAGCTAGAAACACAAGCATATTGCTAGGTATTACTCGTTGGAGCTAGAAACACAAGCATATTGCTAGGTATTACTGTTGGAGCTAGAAACACAAGCATATTTGCTAGGTATTACTGTTGGAGCTAGAAACACAAGCATATTGCTAGGTATTACTGTTGGAGCTAGAAAACACAAGCTATTGTTTAGGTATTACTACTGTTGGAGCTAGAAACACAAGCATATTTTTAGGTATTACTGTTGGAGCTAGAAACACAAGCATATTGCTAGGTATTACTGTTGGAGCTAGAAACACAAGCATATTGCTAGGTATTACTGTTGAGCTAGAACACAAGCATATTGTTAGGTATTACTGTTGGGCTAGAAACACAAGCATATTGCTAGGTATTACTGTTGGAGCTAGAAACACAAGCATATTCTAGGTATTACTGTTGGAGCTAGAAACACAAGCATATTGCTAGGTATTACTGTATGTTGGAGCTGAGAAACACAGCATATTGTAGTATTACTGTTGGAGCTAGAAACACAAGCATATTGTTAGGTATTACTGTTGGAGCTAAGAAACACAAGCATAATTGCTAGTATTACTGTTGGAGCTAGAAACACAAGCATATTTGTAGGTATTACTGTTGGAGCTAGAAACACAGCATTTGCTAGTATTACTGTGGAGCTAGAAACACAAGCATATTGCTAGGTATTACTGTTGGAGCTAGAAACACAAGCATATTGCTAGGTATTACTGTTGGAGCTAGAAAACCAGCATATGCTAGGTATTACTGTTGGAGCTAGAAACACAAGCATATTGCTAGGTATTACTGTTGGAGCTAGAAACACAAGCATATTGTTAGGTATTACTGTACTGTTGGAGCTAGAAACACAAGCATATTTAGGTATTACTGTTGAGCTAGAAACACAAGCATATTGGCTAGTATTACTGTTGGAGCTAGAACACAAGCATATTGCTAGGTATTACTGTTGGAGCTAGAAACACAAGCATATTGCTAGGTATTACTGTTGGAGCTAGAAACACAAGCATATGTAGGTATTACTGTTGGAGCTAGAAAACACAAGCATATTACTAGGTATTACTGTTGGAGCTAGAAACACAAGCATATTGCTTAGGTATTACTGTCTGTGGAGCTAGAAACACAAGCATATTGCAGTATTACTGTTGGAGCTAGAAACACAAGCATATTGTTAGGTATTACTGTTGGAGCTAGAAACACAAGCATATTACTAGGTATTACTGTTGGAGCTAGAAAACAAGCATATTGTTAGGTATTACTGTACTGTTGGAGCTAGAAACACAAGCATATTGCTAGGTATTACTGTTGGAGCTAGAAAACACAAGCATATTGCTAGGTATTACTGTTGGAGCTAGAAACACAAGCAATATTGCTGATATTACTGTTGGAGCTAGAAACACAAGCATATTGTAGGTATTACTGTATGTGACGCTAGAAACACAAGCATATTGCTAGGTATTACTGTTGGAGCTAGAAAACACAAGCATATTGCTAGGTATTTACTGTTGGAGCTAGAAACCCAAGCATATTGCTAGGTATTACTGTTGGAGACTAAGAACACAAGCATATTGCTAGGTATTAACTGTTGGAGCTAGAAACACAAGCATATTGCTAGA
>NW_019957661.1:177205-183217 GCF_002910315.2 Salvelinus sp. IW2-2015 | reverse complement strand
TGGGCCGTGTGCACATAGCCTGTCTTCTCTGAGAGCCAGGTCTGCCTTCAATAGCAAGGCTGTGCTCACTGAGTCTGTACATAGTAAAATATTTCCTTAATTTTGGGTTAGTCACAGTGGTCAGGTATTCTGCCACTGTGTACTCTCTGTTTAGGGCCAAATAGCATTCTAGTTTGCTCAGTTTTTAGTTAATACTTTCCAATGTGTCAAGTAATTATCTTTTCATTTTCTCATGATTTGGTTGGGTCTAATAGTGTTGCTATCCTGGGGCTTCTGTGGAGTGTTGTTTTGTTGTTGTGAACAGAGCCCCAGGACCAGCTTGCTTAGGGGACTCTTCTCCAGGTTCATCTCTCTGTAGGTGATGGCTTTGTTCTGGAAAGTTTGGGAATCGCTTCATTTTAGGTGGTTGTAGAATTTAACGTCTCTTTTRTGGATTTTGATAATTAGCGGGTATCGGCCTAATTCTGCTCTGCATGTATTATTTGGTGTTTTACGTTGTACACTGAGGATATTTTTGTAGAATTCTGCATGCAGAGTCTAAATTCTGTGTTTATCCCATTTAGTGAATTCTTGGTTGGTGAGCGGACCCCAGACCTCACAACCACGAAGGGCAATGGGTTCTATAACTGATTCAAGTAWTTTTAGCCAGATCCTAATTGGTATGTCGAATTTCATGTTCCTTTTGATGGCATAGAAGGCCCTTCTTGCCTCTCAGTGTCACGGCRGTCGAATGAAGTAGACCAAAGCACAGCGTGGAGAGCGTACATATTCCTTTATTTATATGACGCCGACAAAAACAATAAACAATACAAAACAACCGTGAAGCTTAAGGGCTATGTGCCACAAAGACAACTTCCCACACTGAAAGGAGGGAAAAAAGGCTGCCTAAGTATGGTTCCCAATCAGAAACAACGATAGACAGCTGTCCCTGATTGAGAACCATACCCGGCCAAAACATAGAAATACAAAATCATAGAAAACAAAAACATAGAATGCCCACCCCACATCACACCCTGACCAAACCAAAGAGAGACATAAAAAGGCTKTCTAAGGTCAGGGCGTGACACTCACATCGTTCYCAGCGTTGTGGAAGTTACCTGTGGCGAGGTATGTGTCATATTTTGTGTGCTCTAGGGTAGGTATTCCCAAACTGGGGTACGCACAGTTTTATTTAAAACAAAATTGATATATATATATATATATTAACAAATTTGTAAAATCTCCTAATCCGTCAGATTTTCAAAACAGTCCATTTATATTTTCCAACAGGGCTTATCATTTGGTGAGGTTTTTTTTCTCTGCCTGAGTAGCTCTGTCGTCTTCTACACGCCAAAATAAAATTAACTCATCTTAGGTGTTAAGCCGAAATAACAACACAAGTGTCAAATACAGGAAGCCTCGTCAATAATTCATATAATCAATTAACCGTTATCCTCTCTGCGGCAAATTCTACTATAACGGTTCGTATGTAGCCAACGTAGCTGCTGCTCGAAAACTGATAAATGGTTAAAGAAAGTAATGCGTGTGTCCATAGACGACACACCAGCTCTACTGGTAGTCTGCTACTACCAGCAGTGCTACACCTGCACCTGTCAACGACACAAGTTGTTCTGCTTCCACGAGCACATCACAATCTAGCATCAGTAATCTACATTTGTTGTTAGCCCAGCTAGCATGGATGACAGTTGTGAATCTGATGCAGCCGAAGAGCTACTGCCCCTTACCAGAAAAGACAACGAACAACAGACAGGGACGTCAAATATGATGAGAACTACATTGATTTGGGGTTCACTCATATTGGGAGTAGTGCCTTTCCTCAGCCACAGTGTGTTATATATGCAAAAGTTCTATCTCACAACTCGATGAAACCTTCACTCTTGCGAAAACATTTAGAAACAAAATCGCCAAATTTGAAAACTAAGCACAAGGAGTTTTTTGAGTGAGAATATTAAACGACTTTGAATAGTGAGACATGTATAAAGAAACAGATTCATTAATAAGAAGGTAATAAAGAAGCTTCTTATATGGTGAGCTACCGAATGGAGAGGACAGGCAAGCCCCATACATATTGTGGAGGACTAAATCTTCCTGCTGCCGAGGATATGGCTGGGACAATACTGGGGAAAAGGCCAAAAAACTATACAGACAATGCCTTATCAAACAACACTGGTTCTTCAAGCCAATGAATTCTATGCGTTACAGCTGGATGAGTCACCAGACGTGGCGGGCCTGGCACAGCTCCTGGTATATGTCCGTTACGTTTATGGGGGGTCAATTAAGGAAGACATCCTCTTCTGCAACCACTGGAAACCAGGACAACAGATATTTTTAAAGTACTGGACAGCTTTTGTGACATCAAATGGACTTTGGTAGTCAAGATTTGTTGGTATCTCTACTGTGGCACAAAAGCCATGAAGAGGAGACACAAGTGGAGTGCGTTAAGCAGTTGCTCCTGATGCCACTTGGGTACACTGCAGCATCCACCGAGAGGCTCTTTGCTGCAAAGGAATGCCTGACAGCTTGAAAGACGTTTTGGACACTACAGTGAAAATTGTTAACTTGTTAAGAGCAAGGCCCCTGAACTCTCGTGTATTTTCTTGCACTATCGCATGATTGGGGTGGCAGGTAGCCTAGTGATTGAGACTTTGGGCCAGTAACGCAAAGGTTGCTAGTCTCGAATCCCCGAGCTGACAAGGTGAACATCTGTCATTCTGACCCTGAAGAAGGCAGTTAACCCCACTGTTCCAAGGCAAGCATTATAAATAAGAATGTATTTTCAACTGACTTGCCTAGTATTATAAAAAATACCTATCATAGGAGTCCCTCTCGTAAGCCTACATTGACCATCTTCTGACAGAGCTGCACGGAGTTGTGACCTGTTTTTGTTGCTTATATTGTAGTAGTTGTTGCCTCAGGGCGCAATATGGGGAGAAACGGGAATGCTGTCACCCTGTCTCCAGGTAGGGGTGTTACTGTCTCCCACCTCGTGTGCTCGACCGGTGTTTGAAGGAACATTCGTACTCATTCTCGTGATGCATCTCTGTCACGGTCGGTCGCCTCCTTCCAGTGGGTTCTCCGCCACGAAAAGAGGCAATCGTCTCTCCTCCTAATTACGACACACCCCCCAAAATACATAACAGGCGAACATCAGCCATACAGATACCTCGGGCGAACACCCTCAATACATATCAACTCTGGAAACTACAGAACCGGCATGGCGACCACATTAGTATGTGCTCCACCATAGGAACAGCCGTACAGTACCTTGAGAAAAAAACAACCAAAGAAAACATCAAAGGACCAGATAACATAAAAGAAAAAAGATTAGACAAACAGAAAAAAACAATCAATTAAATAAAAGCCAGCGAAACGTAGTAAAAAAACAGCATAAAAGAAAACAAACATCTACAAACACTTGCAGCTAATTCTCTTGCCAGTGAAGAAACACTACAGTCCTGGAAGCCTATATTGTGTTTATCCAGATGTCGGAAACAACCTGACAGGTCAACTATTGTACACCATTATATGGTAGCCATGGAACACATATATTTCATCACCAATGGGTCATGCACCTATCATTTATTTTCATCGGACCACATATAGCCCCTACATATTCGGATCACCAATATTATTCACCATCGCGCACACACCATGAACGTTTACCATGCGAACACATCTCGGCTCCCCGCCAGCTCATCATCTCTACGTCCCACTCCCATACTAGATAAATATCCACATCTCGCCCCCTCCCGCACCCTTCCTCTCTCTCCACAGCCCCACTACCACCGCCGCCCACACCACCCACCCAACCTCACCCTCCACCTCCCCTCACCCCCCGCCGAACTGCGCCTCTCGCCACTGACCTCTCGCTTCACCTCCTCATGTCACTCGCTCTCGCGCTCTACCATCCCTCGCATCTCGCTCCTCGCCTCCATGCCTCATCGCGTCTCACCGCCTCCGCTCACCACCTCGCACATTTCATGTAGTGACAGTAAATGAGTACAGAGGATGAGTAAAGACTACAGGGAAGTCTTTAGTCTGCGGTGGGTTGAGATTTTTGATAGTGTTGAAGATACTGTCTCAGTGTTTATAGACGTCTCTGAGAGTCTCCTAGGGTCTCTGTTCTTACACTATCTGTCAAGTTAGCAGCAGGACAGTAGACGCCTCTGTTATGTGTTTACACTCATACCTGGATTACCACAGATCTCCAGTCTCGCGTCATTTATTTACTCTTGGGTAAACACCATTTTTCACCCCCTCCCACCGCTCCCCCACCCCACCACCCCCCCACTCCACGCCACCCTACTCTCACCATCTCCCGCCCTGCGCCTACCGCCACCTTCCCGCTACCTCAGTAGAATATAAGGCCAATGCATCATCGCTCTATATTCACCGCAACTTGGGTTTTTCCGTACGATTTAGGTTCAAATCAGTAGACCTACATCTACGGTGAAGTTAAGAGTAATTTCATTGTCAGTTACTTGGGTAAAGGCTTATAGGGTAATTTCATTCAGAATCTGGGCTGTAATAAGAGTTTGTCATATCCCTTCTTACTGGATTTACTAAGTTGTTAAGGTACTGATCATCAGACTAGGGGGTAGTAAAGTTGTTACAGGGTAATTCTATTCGCGTACTTGGGTTAATTAGTTCAAGGTATTTCATTTCAGATACCATGGATTAAGTTAAAGGATATGTCATGTCATGCCATCTGGAGTTGAAGAGGTTTCAAGTGTATTTCATGTTTTTATGTCACTGGGGTTATTGAGTGTGAAGTGTATTGCATTCGACTGGGTTTATTAGTTAAGGTATTTCCAGTGCAGACTGGGTTATTACTAGAGTTAAGGTGATTCATTCAGGCTGGTTTTAAAGGTTAAGTTTTCATTCATTGAGCACTGAGGGAGTTAGAGTTACGAGTAGTGTCATCTCAGGTCTCGGATTTAAGCTTAGGTAAGTTTTCAGCTCAGACTGGTTAAAGGTTAATGGGATTTAGACTAATTCGAGTAACTGGGTTAAGTTAAAGGTATTCCCAATTTTGCATTCAGACTAGGGATTTAAATAGTATACAAGGTACTATCAGTCAGATCTGGGTTGCAGTTTTAAGGGTATCAGATCAGGCTGGGGTGTAAAGGAATTAAGGGTATCCATATCAGTACTGGGCTTTTACCAGTTACAGGCTTCATTCAGACGAGGGTTAAAGAGTTAGAGGCAGATACCCATCTCAAACAGTCATGACGGGGTTACAGTATCAGTTAGGTATTCTCATCATTCCGCAATGTGTATTAAGTAAGGTATTCATCTCAGACTTTGGGTTACGTTTAAGGGGTAATGTCAGTCAGACTGGCCGCTTGAAGGTTTTACATGTGTTTATTTCTAGGTCTTTGGGGCGTTTAGGTCTATATGGTATTTCATTCTCAGACTGGGTTATAGAGGTGTAAGCGCTTGCATGGGGCATGCAGTACAGTTGGTTGAATAGTCACTACTAGGTTTCAGGTGCATCAGACTTGGGTCTAGGTTAAGGTATTTCATTTCAGATGTGGTTACAGATTTACGGCGTAACTCTGCTAGTCACGACTGGGTTAAGAGGTTAAGGCTTCATGCTCACAGATGCTACGTCGGGTTAAATGGTTCGGGGCTATTAACATTCAGACTGAGAGTTAACAAGTTAAAAGGCCTATGTCATTCAGACTAGGGGATTATAAGTTAACGGTATTCAGACTCTCAGGAACTGGTTAATATTAAGGGTATCTCTCAATGCTCAGACTGGGTTAAGTTAGAGGAGCATTCGATTCTGTGACTGGGTTACAGTTACGAGTATATTGATGTCAGAAAGCCAGAACAACTTTGTGTTCGTTGACAGGTGGCAGGGTTGTAAGCCACTGGCTGGTAGTAGCAGACTTACCAGGTAGAGCTGGTATGTGTCTCCTAATGGACACGGGCATTACTTTCTCTAACCATTTATCAGTTTTCGAGGCAGCAGCTTACGTTTGCTACATACGACCGTTATTAGAATTC
>NW_019957661.1:169485-177180 GCF_002910315.2 Salvelinus sp. IW2-2015 | reverse complement strand
GGGCGGGGGGGGAGCTATGGCTGACTGAGGTAGCTGAGGCTGGGTGATGCAAGCATTGCTGGACGGTGATGCAGTCGGCTATTGTCCTGACGTGGCCTTGGTCCTACGGATGCTGACACGAACGCACTTCATGCGCTGATAGGTGGTGCACATCAATGTCTGATGCATAATTGTGCTGGCTGAGGCGCTGAGGCTTTACCCATCGCTGACCTGAGACTACTATGGCCTGACATCAGAAATTATAATGCTTTGACTCCGCCACCAATCTAACTGCCTGGCTGAGGTACCTATCTGCTGGCTGATGTAACTATGCTGGGCTGAGGTACTCTGCTTGCTCGTTTCTCACGGATGGGGTACGGGCGGGTCGTGGTACTTTTTTATGCTGGCTGCGAGAGTCGGCCTGACTGATGGTATCTAGATAGAAAGAGAGAATGCCTGAGGCGCTGAGGTTCTTACATGCCGTGGCGGTGGTGAGGGCGCATTGGGCGTTATGGAGGACTGCAAGGCAGGAAGCGTAAAGGCTGTGCTCGGACGTGGTAGTGTGTGGCTGAGGGGGGCGCGCTAGATTTTGGTCTCGGCACTCTGTGTATGGTCGGGGATACTAGGAACATGGACACCTGGCCTGATACCCGTTCTTGAGCGGTCAGGCGGAGCGGGAGTGTATCTCTAGTGAGCCGTTTTTAGGATCCGGCGAATGGTCGCCTTTTCCAGTGCCGGCCACAGCCGCGGGAGACCAGGCGTGACTGTAATCTGCTCTACGTCTCATTGTTAGATTCCTCCGTGGTTAACCACGAGACGGTCGGGCGCTGACAGGGACCAGGAGCCATTCTCCCTGAGTACGACACCTCGAGAGTAACCGTTGGGTAATAACTAGGGACCTCGATGTTACACTACTCTTCCTCGTACCAGACGGCGGGAACAGGAAACGGAACATCCGCCGGTTTGGGTTACACAGAGGAACGGGGCCACCACATGGTTGAACGGGACTCAGCGGACATCCATTGCCCTGGTAACCTTAGAGGCGGAACAGAACCAGGACACTCGCCTGACGTTATACGGCGTTGTCTTTCCCAACTGGGTAGAGATCGTGTGGTACTATTCCGGCGCCCCTCTGGAGTTGTAGACCACATCCCATTTTTGCGTCGAGGTGAGGTAGCACAGCGAGGGCCACAGGCCAACCCAGGTTTGGCTTGACTAGTCTGCCTGTTGGTTTCTAGTACCTCCAGAACCGGAGAGTGACAGGCGGACCTGCAGAGTGATCTATCCCCTCTGCTCCCTTGGCTTTGTTTCCGCTTTCTTTGTGTTTGGTCCTCAGTGGACAGGGGCGGGATCCTCGTGATACTCCTCTCACTAGTGGTAACCGGGTATGCGCGACACCAGGTGGATCGGCACGGGACCAGTGCCTATAGCGGGGTCAAGATGGCACCAGGGGACACATTTGGCAGGTTCCGAAGTCCCAGCTCATTTCATCATTCTTTGTGGCGCACCCGTTGTGCACATAGTGTCTTCTCTTGAGGTAGCGCCGGGTCTGCCTCTCACGGCTGTGCTCCTGGTCTGTCACTGTATTTCCTTTATTTTGGGTTGTCACGTGGTCAGGTTTCTGCCACTTGTGTTCCTTCTGTTTAGGGCTGCATACTACGTTTGCTCGTTTTTTAGTTTATCCTTTCCTTGTGTCAAGTTCTTTTTACTTTCTCCTGATTTGGTTGGTCTTGTGTTGCTTCCTGGGGCTCTGTGGGTGTGTTTGTGTTTGTGCCCAGCACACGGACCAGCTTGCTTGGGGCCTCTTCTCCGGTTCCTCTCTGTGGTGATGGCTTTGTTCTGGAAGTTTTGGGTCGCTTCATTTGGTGGTTGTGTTTAACGTCTCTTTTTTGGTTTTGTTTGCGGGTACGGCCTTTCTGCTCTGCATGTTTATTTTGGTGTTTTCCGTTGTCCCCTGAGGTTTTTGTAGATTCTGCATGCAGGTCTAATTCTGTGTTTATCCCTTTGTGAATTCTTGGTTGGTGAGCGGACCCACGACCTCACAACCACGGGGCATGGGTTCTATCCTGATTCAAGTAATTTTAGCCGATCTCTTGGTGTCGATTTTCATGTTCTTTGTGGCATAGAGGCCTTCTTGCCTCTCGTGTCACGGCCGTCGTGAGGTGACCAAGCACAGCGTGGGGCGTCACATATTCCTTTAATTTTATGCAGCCGCACAACAACTACCACAAGCTAAGCATCCGTGAAGCTTCAAGGGCTAGTCCACGCCTCCCCACTGAGGGGGAAGGCTGCCTAAGTATGGTTCCCGAACAGAACGACAACACGCTGTCCTCGATTGAACCATACCCGGCCAACAAAATAGTACAAATCTAGAAAACAAAAAACTAGATGCCCCACCCACATCACACCTGACCAAACCAAAGAGAGACATAAAAAGGCTATCTAAGGTCAGGGCGTGACACTCACATCGTTCCAGCGTTGTGGAAGTTACCTGTGGGCGAGGTATGTGTCATATTTTGTGTGCTCTAGGGTGGTATTCCCAACTGGGGTACGCACAGTTTTATTTAACAAAATTGTATTAATTATATATATATTAACAATATTTTAAATTCTTCACATTTTCAACATCGCATTTATATTTTCCAACAGGCTTATTCATGGGTGAGTTTTTTTTCTCGCCTGAGTGCCTCGTTTCACACGCCAAAAATAAATTAAACCATCTAGTGTTCAGCGAAATAACAACACAATGTCAAATACAGGAGCCTCGTCAAATAATTAACATCCAATCACATTAACCGTTACTCTCTTCGCAGGAATTCTACTAACGGTTCGTATGTAGCCAAACGTAGCTGCTGCTCGAAAACTGATAAATGGTTAAAGAAAGTAATGCCCGTGTCCATAGAGACACATACCAGCTCTACTGGTAGTACTGCTACTACAGCAGTGTACACCTGCACCTGTAAACGACAAGTGTGTTCTGCTTCACGAGCACATCCAATCTAGCATCAGTAATTCTACATTGTTGTTAGCCCAGCTAGCATGGACACTGACAGTTGTGAATCTGATGCAGCCGAAGAGCTACTGCCCCTTACCAGAAAAGCAACGAACAACAGACAGGGACGTCAAATTAGATGAGAACTACATTGATTTGGGGTTCACTCATATTGGGAGTAGTGCCTTTCCTCAGCCACAGTGTGTTATATATGCAAAAGTTCTATCTCACAACTCGATGAAACCTTCACTCTTGCGAAAACTTTTAGAAACAAAACATGCCAATTTGAAAACTAAGCCACAGGAGTTTTTTGAGTGAGAATTAACACGACTTTCGAATAGTGAGACATGTATAAAAAGAAACAGATTCCATTAATAAGAAGGTAATAAGAAGCTTCTTATATGGTGAGCTACCGAATGGAGAGGACAGGCAAGCCCCATACTATTGTGGAGGACTAAATTCTTCCTGCTGCCGAGGAATGGTGGGACAAACTGGGGGAAAGGCCAAAACTATAACAGACAATGCCTTCATCAACAAACACTGGGTTCTTCCAAGCCAATGAATTCTATGCGTTACAGCTGGATGAGTCAACAGACGTGGCGGGCCTGGCACAGCTCCTGGTATATGTCCGTTACGTTTATGGGGGGTCAATTAAGGAAGACATCCTCTTCTGCAACCAACTGAAGACCATCAGGACAACAGGATATTTTTAAAGTACTGGACAGCTTTGTGACATCAAATGGACTTTGGTAGTCAAGATTTGTTGGTATCTCTACTGATGGCACAAAAGCCATGACAGGGAGACATAGTGGAGTGCGTTTAAGCAGTTGCTCCRGATGCCACTTGGGTACACTGCAGCATCCACCGAGAGGCTCTTGCTGCCAAAGGAATGCCTGACAGCTTGAAAGACGTTTTGGACACTACAGTGAAAATTGTTAACTTTGTTAAAGCAAGGCCCCTGAACTCTCGTGTATTTTCTGCACTATGCCATGATTGGGGTGGCAGGTAGCCTAGTGATTAGAGCATTGGGCCAGTAACCGAAAGGTTGCTAGATCGAATCCCCGAGCTGACAAGGTGAACATCTGTCATTCTGACCCTGAAGAAGGCAGTTAACCCACTGTTCCAAGGCAAGCATTATAAATAAGAATGTATTCTTAACTGACTTGCCTAGATATATAAAAAAATACCTATCATAGGAGTCCCCTCGAAGCCTACCATTGACCATGTACCCAGCTTCTGACAGAGCTGCAGGAGTTGTGACCTGTTTTTGTTGCTTATATTGTAGTAGTTGTGCCTAGGGGGAATATGGGGGAAGGAATGCTGTCACCTCCAGGTAGGTGTTTGTCCCCCTGTGTGCTGAGGGTGTTGGGTTGTACATTTCTGGCATTTAGGTCGCCACAATACCATGGAACACCTACAGTACTCTGGAACACCTACAGTACTCTGGAACACATACAGTACCCTGGAACACATATATTACCATGGAACACCTACAGTACCCTGGAACACATATATTACCATGGAACACCTACAGTACCCTGGAACACATATATTACCATGGAACACATATATTACCATGGAACACATACAGTACCTTGGAACACCTACAGTACCCTGGAACACATATATTACCATGGAACACATATATTACCATGGAACACATATATTACCATGGAACACATATATTACCATGGAACACATATATTACCATGGAACACATACATTACCATGGAACACATATATTACCATGGAACACCAACAATACCATGGAACTGCTTGTCTGTCTGACTCTCTGTCTGTCTGGTTATCTGCTTATCTGTCTGACTCTCTGTCTGTCTGGTTATCTGCTTGTCTGTCTGTCTGGTTAGTCGTACCATGATTCTCTGTAGGCAGTAAATGAACAGAGGAGTAAAACTACAGGGAAGTTATATTGGGGGTTGATATTTGATAGTGTTGAAGAATAACTGTCTCAGTGTTTATAGAGTCTCTGTATTTACACTATCCGTCAAGTTAGCAGCAGGACAGTAGACCCTCTGTTATGTGTTTTACACTCATACCTGGATTACCAACAAGATATCACAGTCTCGCGTCATTTCTTTACATCCTTGGGTAACAACTATTTTCACCAGTAAACTGACTTCATCTGCCGATGTACTGTATTAGGCATACAGCTACCGCATGGGCTCCAGATGATTTAGGCTCACAGAGACAACTCTACGGTTAAGTTAAGGTATTCATTCAGACTGGGTTAAAGGTTAAGGTATTCATTCAGACTGGGTTAAGTTAAGGTATTCATTCTTACTGGGTTAAAGGTTAAGGTATTCATTCAGACTGGGTTAAAGGTTAAGGTATTCATTCAGACTGGGTTAAGTTAAGGTATTCATTCAGACTGGATTAAGTTAAGGTATTCAGTCAGACTGGGTTAAAGGTTAAGGTATTCATTCAGACTGGGTTAAGTTAAGGTATTCATTCAGACTGGGTTAAGTTAAGGTATTCAGTCAGACTGGGTTAAGGTTAAGGTATTCATTCAGACTGGGTTAAAGGTTAAGGTATTCATTCAGACTGGTTTAAGTTAAGGCATTCATTCAGACTGGGTTAAGTTAAGGTATTCATTCAGACTGGGTTAAGTTAAGGTATTCAGTCAGACTGGGTTAAAGGTTAAGGTATTCATTCAGACTGGTTTAAAGGTTAAGGTATTCATTCAGACTGGGTTAAGTTAAGGTATTCATTCAGACTGGGTTAAAGTTAAGGTATTCGTCAGACTGGGTTTAAAGGTTAAGGTATTCAGTCAGACTGGGTTAAGTTAAGGTATTCATTCAGACTGGGTTAAGTTAAGGTATTCATTCAGACTGGGTTAAAGGTTAAGGTATTCATTCAGACTGGGTTAAGTTAGGTATTCATCAGACTGGTTAAAGGTTAAGGTATTCATTCAGACTGGGTTAAAGGTTAAGGTATTCATTCAGACTGGGTTAAGTTAAGGCATTCATTCAGACTGGGTTAAAGGTTAAGGCATCATTCAGACTGGGTTAAAGGTTAAGGTATTCATTCAGACTGGGTTAAGTTAAGGTATTCATTCAGACTGGGTTAAGTTAAGGTATTCAGTCAGACTGGGTTAAAGGTTAAGATATACATTCAGACTGGGTTAAGTTAAGGTATTCATTCAGACTGGGTTAAAGGTTAAGGCATTCATTCAGACTGGTTAAAGGTTAAGGTATTCATTCAGACTGGGTTAAAGGTGAAGGTATTCATTCAGACTGGGTTAAGTTAAGGTATTCAGTCAGACTGGGTTAAAGGTTAGGCATTCATTTCAGACTGGGTTAAAGGTTAAGGTATTCATTCAGACTGGGTTAAGTTAAGGCATTCATTCAGACTGGGTTAAAGGTTAAGGTATTCATTCAGACTGGGTTAAGTTAAGGTATTCATTCAGACTGGGTTAAGTTAAGGCATTCATTCAGACTGGGTTAAGTTAAGGTATTCATTCAGACTGGGTTAAAGGTTAAGGTATTCATTCAGACTGGGTTAAGTTAAGGTATTCATTCAGACTGGGTTAATTAAGGTATTCATTCAGACTGGTTAAGTTAAGGTATCATTCAGACTGGGTTAAGTTAAGGCATTCATTCAGACTGGGTTAAGTTAAGGTATTCATTCAGACTGGGTTAAGTTAAGGTATTCAGCCAGACTGGGTTAAAGGTTAAGGTATTCATTCAGACTGGGTTAAAGGTTAAGGTATTCATTCAGACTGGGTTAAGTTAAGGCATTCATTCAGACTGGGTTAAGTTAAGGCATTCATTCAGACTGGGTTAAACGTTAAGGTATTCATTCAGACTGGGTTACGTTAAGTATTCATTCAGACTGGGTTAAGTTAAGGTATTCATTCAGACTGGGTTAAGTTAAGGTATTCAGTCAGACTGGGTTAAGTTAAGGTATTCAGTCAGACTGGGTTAAAGGTTAAGGTATTCATTCAGACTGGGTTAAGTTAAGGTATTCATTCAGACTGGGTTAAGTTAAGGTATTCATTCAGACTGGGTTAAAGGTTAAGGTATTCATTCAGACTGGGTTAAAGGTTAAGGTATTTATTCAGACTGGGTTAAGTTAAGGTATTCATTCAGCTGGGTTAAGTTAAGGTATTCATTCAGACTGGTTAAGTTAAGGTATTCAGTCAGACCGGGTTAAAGGTTAAGGTATTCATTCAGACTGGGTTAAGTTAAGGCATTCATTCAGACTGGGTTAAGTTAAGGATTCATTCACTGGGTTAAGTTAAGGTATTCATTCAGACTGGGTTAAGTTAAGGTATTCATTCAGACTGGGTTATGTAAGGCATTCATTCAGACTGGGTTAAAGGTTAAGGTATTCATTCAGACTGGGTTAAGTTAAGGTATTCATTCAGACCGGGTTAAAGGTTAAGGTATTCATTCAGACGGGTTAAAGGTTAAGGTATTCATGCAGACAGGGTTAAAGGTTAAGGTATTCAGTCAGACTGGTTTAAGGGTTAAGGTTTGGGATTGGGTTAAAGGTTAAGGTTTGGGATAGGGTTAAATGTTAAGGTTTGGGATAGAGTTAAAGGTTAAGGTTTGGGATAGGGTTAAGGTTAAGGTTTGGGATAGGGTTAAAGGTTAAGGTTTGGGATAAAAGGTTAAGGTTTGGGATAGGGTTAAGGTTACGGTTTGGGATAGGGTTAAATGTTAAGGTTTGGGATAGGGTTAAAGGTTAAGGTAAGCTTCGCG
>NW_019957661.1:158254-169460 GCF_002910315.2 Salvelinus sp. IW2-2015 | reverse complement strand
TAAACAGTTCAGGCATTAATTCTGATTGGTTAACAGTTCAGGCATTAATTCTGATTGGTTAAGTAAAGGAAGATTAACCCATTATGAATGTTATATGTTTGTCCATCTCTGAGAGATCTCATCCCTGGGTTAGGGTGTGTCTGTGTCTGTGTGTGTGTAGTGTGTGTAGTGTTTGTAGTGTGTAGTGTGTTTCGTGTTTGTAGTGTGTGTAGTGTGTGTGGAGGTGTGTAGTGCGTGTAGTGTGTGTCTGTGTCTGTGTGTGTGTAGTGTGTGTAGTACGTGTAGTGTGTGTCTGTGTCTGTGTGTTGTAGTGTGTGTAGTGCGTGTAGTGTGTGTCTGTGTCTGTGTGTGTAAACAACACAATCTGCAGCAGAGAGAGAGAAAGTCTTCTTAATCACGCGTTTCTACAATCAAAGTGAAACATTCCCTGCCATGTTATCCAGCTGTTGTATTATTGCTGTGTTGGTTATTAATTATAGTGTTTATAATGTTACGCTCTATAAACTCATGTACCAATCCTTCTGAAGTTTCTCCTCCATTACGTGTAGGATATGAGGATCAACATAACTAATTCATGAGCCTTTCTTCCATCTACCAGCAACCATGGTGAACGGCACATTCCCACGTTCAGCTGTTTACAGGCAAATACATGGTATATAACACAAAGTAGTTCAGCTACTGTCTGGGAGGGTTGAGTCTTACATCAGTGTGGACATGGAGGGGGAGGGAGGGAGGGAGGAGGGAGGGGGAGGGAGGGAGGAGTGAGGGAGGGAGGGGGAGACGAGGAGACGGGAGAGAGAGAAATGGAGATGGGAGGGGAGAGAGAGAGAGGAGAGAGAGAGAGGAGAGAGAGAGAGAGATGTGGAGAATGGAGAGGGGACGAGAGAGAGGGAGAGGCGGGGAGATGAAGGGAGAGAGAGGGGAGAGATGGAGAGAAAAGGGGGGGGGGGGAGTGGGAGGGAAGATGGAGGAGCGAGAGAGAGAGAGGGGAGAGATCTAGAGAGAGAGAGAGATGGAGAGGGGGAAAGGAGACAGAGAGGGAGATGGAGGGAGAGAGAGAGGGGGGAGAGAGGGGGGAGATGGAGAGAAGAGAGAGAGAGAGAGGGGGAGGAGGAGTGGGGAGGGAAGATGGAGGGAGAGAGAGAGAGGGGGAGAGATCTTAGAGAGAGAGAGAGATGGAGAGGGGGGAGAGAGAGAGCGGGGGAGAAATGGAGAGAGAGATGGAGAGAGAGAGAGAGATGGAGGGAGAGAGAGAGGGGGAGAGTTGGAGAGAGAGAGATGGAGATGGAGAGAGAGAGAGAGGGGGAGATTGGAGAGAGAGCGATGGAGGTGGAGAGAAGAGAGAGAGTGGGAGAGTTGGAGAGAGAGATGGAGATGGGGAGAGAGAGGGGATGAGTTTGGAGAGAGAATGGAGATGGAGAGAGAGAGGAGAGAAGGAGGAGAGTTGGACAGAGAGATTGGAGAGTGGAAGAGAGAGAGATGGAGATGGAGACGAGATGGAGGGAGAACTTCTGTATGTGTAATGTTTACTGTTATATCTGTGTAATTGTTTTATTCACTTTTGTATAATATCTACTCACTTTGCTTTGGCAATGTAAACAAGTGTTCCCATGCAATAAAGCCCTTGAATTGAATTGAATTGAATTGAAAGGAGAGAGAGAAGAGGGGGGGGGAGTGGGAGAGGGAAGATGGAGGGAGAAGAGAGAGGGGGAGAGATGGAGGAGAGAGAGAGGGGGAGGTTGGAGAGAAAGATGTATTTATGTATTGTTGTTCTGATTAATATTGTTGTTGTAGTTGTTGTTAATGGTATCCCATGTCGACATACTATTATTATTACTGTTGGTCACACCATTTATTTATATATACATATATATTTTTTTCTATATGTATATTTGACAATGTAAAGTAATAATGAACTGCCATCCAATAAAGTCATTGAATTGAATTGAAAGAGAGAGAAGATGGAGAGAGTTTATTGGCTTCTTCAACAGCATCTCTGTGTAAGCCAGTTAAAATGTTGGTTTATCCTGCTCTAACTTACCTGGCTCACTAGCTCCTTCAGCGTGTCATGGACCCTGTCTGTCTCTCTCTCACCCTGTCTCTCCTCTCTGTCTCTCTAACCCTATCAGTCTCTCTCTGTCCTTACCCTGGTCTGTCTCTCTCTGTCTCTAAACCTGTCTGTCTCTCTCTGTCCCCTTAACCTGTCTGTCTCTCTCTGTCTCTACCCCTGTCTCTAACCCAACCCCTATCAGTTTCTCTCTGTCCTTAACCCTGTCTGTCTCTAACCTTCTCTCCTCTGTCTCCTTAACCCTGTCTGTCTCTCTCTGTCTCTAACCCTGTCTGTCCTCTTCCACCCTGTCCTCTCCCTCTCTGTCTCTCGCTGTCTCGCCTCTCTCTGTCCTTAACCCTGTGCCTGCTCTCTCTGTCTCTAACTACCTGTCTCTAACCCTAACCCTATCAGTCTCTTCTGTCCCTTAACCTGTCTGTCTCTTCTCTGTCTCTAACCCTGTCTGTCTCTCTCTGTCCCTTAACCCTGTTCTGTCTCTCTCTGTCTCTACCCTTCTCTAACGCTAACTATCAGTCTCTCTCTGTTCCCTTAACCTGTCTGTTCTCTTCTGTCTCTAACCTGTCTCTCGTCTCTCTGTCTAACCCTGTCTGTCTCTCTCTGTCTCTAACCCTGTCTGTCTCTGCTGTCCCTTAACCCTGTCTGTCTCTCTCTGTCCTCTAACCCTGTCTGTCTCCTGTCTCTTAACCCTGTCTCTATCCTAAACCTGTCTGTCTTCTCTGTCTCTCTAACACTGTCTGTCTCTCTCTGTCTCTCTAACCATCGTCTCTGTCCCTTAACCCTGTCTGTCTCTCTCTGTCCCCTAACCCTGTCTGTCTCTCTCTGTCTCTCTAACCCTGTCTCTATCCCTAACCCTGTCCTGTCTCTCTCTGTCTCTCTAACCCTGTCCCTAATCCTGTCTGTCCTCTCTCTGTCTCTCTAACCTGTCTCATCCTAACCCTGTCTGTCTCTCTCTGTCCTTAACCCTGTCTGTCTCTCTCTGTCTCTCTAACCCTGTCCTAACCCTGTCTGTCTCTCTCTGTCTCTCTAAGCCCTGTCTTATCCCTACTTCTGTTCTCTTCTGTCCCTTCCCTGTCTGTCTCTCTCTGTTCTCTAACCTGTCCCTAACCCTGTCTGTCTCTCTCTTGTCCCTAACCTGTCTGTCTCTCTCTCTGTCCCTAACCCTGTCTGTCTCTCTCTCTGTCCCCTAACCCTTTCTGTCTCTCTCTCTTCTGTCCCTAACCCTTTCTGTCTCTCTCTCTGTCCCCTAACCCTGTCTCTTCTCTTCGTCCCCTAACCCTTTCTGTCTCTCTCTCTGTCCCCTAACCCTGTCTGTCGCTCTCTCTCTGTCCCCTAACCCTTTCTCCTTTGTCCTGGCTATAGACGCTGTGTCTTTCGAGGCCGTCTTCCTCTATGCGTAATCTCTCTGTTTCTCTGTGTGTCCTCTCTCTCTCCCTCTTCCCCTCTAGACTCTGTGTCCAGTGAGACTGTCTTCGTGGGGATGGGGACACCCTGTATCTGTTCTGTCTCTCTCTCTGTCTCTCTAACCCTAACCCTGTCTCTGTCCTTTAAGACTCTTGTTCCTGGAGGACTATGTGGTCTTATACTGGGGACACCGACTGTATCTGTTCTGTCTTCTTCTGTCTCTCTAACCCTAACCCTCTGTCTGTCCTCTTCTTCTGTCTCTCTCTACCCTCGTTCTATCCCTAACCCTGTCTGTTCTCTCTGTCCTTAAACCTGTCCTGTCTCTCTCTGTCTCTCTAACCCTGTCCCTAACCCTGTCTGTCTTCTCTCTGTCCCTAACCCTGTTTCTGTCTCTTCTCTCTCTGTCCCCTAACCCTGTCTGTCTCTCTCCTGTCCCTAACCGTCTGCCTCTCTCTAACCCTTTCTGTCTCTCTCTCTACTTCAGTCTCCTGCCCTAACCCTTCCCTGTCTGTCTCTCTCTCTGTCCCCTAACCCTTTCTGTCTCTCTCTCTGTCCCCTAACCCTGTCTGTCTCTCTCTCTGTCCCCTAACCCTTTCTCTTTGTCCCTGGCTATAGACGCTGTGTCTTTCGAGGCAGTCTTCCTCTATGCGTAATCTCTCTGTTTCTCTGTGTGTCTCTCTCTCTCCCCCTCTAGACTCTGTGTCCAGTGAGACTGTCTTCGTGGGGATGGGGGACACCCTGTATCTGTTCTGTCTCTCTCTCTGTCTCTCTAACCCTAACCCTGTCTCTGTCCTTTAAGACTCTGTGTTCCTGGAGGACTATGTGGTCTCTACTGGGGACACCCTGTATCTGTTCTGTCTCTCTCTCTGTCTCTCTAACCCTAACCCTGTCTGTCTCTCTCTGTCTCTCTAACCCTGTCTCTATCCCTAACCCTGTCTGTCTCTCTCTGTCCCTTAACCCTGTCTGTCTCTCTCTGTCTCTCTAACCCTAACCCTGTCTCTGTCCCTTAAGACTGTGTTCCTGGAGGACTATGTGGTCTCTACTGGGGACACCCTGTATCTGTTCTGTCTCTCTCTCTGTCTCTCTAACCCTAACCCTGTCTCTGTCCCTTAAGACTCTGTGTTCCTGGAGGACTATGTGGTCTCTACTGGGGACACCCTGGATCTGTCCTGTAACCCCGACGGCCCCGCCCAAGCTGTCCTCTGGTTCAAGGATGGCAGCGGCCTGTTGCCTAGCAACCGGACGCGAGTGGACCAGAGGGTTCTACGCATCATCAACGTGTCTTACGAGGACTCCGGAATGTACTCCTGCCACGTCACTCACGACAACAACCTGCTCAGCAACTACACAATCAGAGTGACAGGTGACTTCATCATACATCCTCATCTCACCTCTCTCTTGCTATCCGTCTGGTTTTATATTTACCTCTGGTTGGCTATCCTTTTCCCTCCTCTCTCTCTGGTTGGCTATCCTTTTCCCTCCTCTCTCTCCTCTCTTTCCTCTCTCTCTCTCTCTCTCTCTCTGTCTCTGTCTCTGTCTCTGTCTCTGTCTCTGTCTCTGTCTCTCTCTCTCTCTCAATTCAATTCAAGGTTTTTATTGGCATGGGAAACATATGTTAACATTGCCAAAGCAAGTGAAGTAGATATTATACAAAAGTGAAATAAACAATAAATATTAACAGTAAACATTACACATACAGAAGTTTCAAAAGAATAAAGACATTTCAAATGTCATATTATGTCTATATACAGTGTTGTAACAATGTGCAAATGGTTAAAGTACAAAAGGGAAAATAAATAAGCATAAATATGGGTTGTATTTACAATGGTGTTTGTTCTTCACTGGTTGCCCTTTTCTTGTGGCAACAGGTCACAAATCTTGCTGTGTGATGTCACACTGTGGTATTTCACCCAGTAGATATGGGAGTTTATCAAAATCGGCTTTGTTTTCTAATTCTTTGTGGGTCTGTGTAATCTGAGGGAAATATGTGTCTCTAATATGGTCATACATTTGGCAGGAGGTTAGGAAGTGCAGCTCAGTTTCCACCTAATTTTGTGGGCAGTGTGCACATAGCCTGTCTTCTCTTGAGAGCCATGTCTGCCTACGGCGGCCTTTCTCAATAGCAAGGCTATGCTCACTGAGTCTGTAAATAGTCAAAGATTTCCTTAAGTTTGTGTCAGTCACAGTGGTCAGGTATTCTGCCACTGTGTACTCTCTGTTTAGGGCCAAATAGCATTCTAGTTTGCTCTGTTTCTTTCTTAATTCTTTCCAATGTGTCAAGTAATTATCTTTTTGTTTTCTCATGATTTGGTTGGGTCTAATTGTGTTGCTGTCTTGGGGCTCTGTGGGGTGTGTTTGTGTTTGTGAACAGAGCCCCAGGACCAGCTTGCTTAGGGGACTCTTCTCCAGGTTCATCTCTATGTAGGTGATGGCTTTGTTCTGGAAGGTTTGGGAATCGCTTCCTTTTAGGTGGTTGTAGAATTGAACGTCTCTTTTCTGGAATTTGTTAATTAGCGGGTATCGGCCTAAATCTGCTTTGCATTATTTGGTGTTTTTTGCAGAATTCTGCATGCAGAGTCTCAATTTGGTGTTTGTCCCATTTTGTGAATTGTTGGTTGGTGAACGGACCCCAGACCTCACCACCATGAAGGGCAATGGGTTCTATAACTGATTCAAGTATTTTAGCCAGATCCTAATTGGTATGTTGATTTTATGTTCCATTTGATGGCATAGAAAGCCCTTGCCTTGTTTCTCAGATCGTTCACAGATTTGTGGAAGTTACCTGTGGTGCTGATGTTTAGGCCGAGGTATGTATAGTTTTTTGTGTGCTTTAGGGCAACAGTGTTCAGATGGAATTTGTATTTGTGGTCCTGGTGACTGGACCTTTTTTGGAACACCATTATTTTTGTCTTACTGAGATTTACTGRCAGGATCTGTGCAGAAGATCTAGGTGCTGCTGTAGGCCCTCCTTGTTTGGGGACAGAAGCACCAGATCATCAGCAAACAGTGGACATTTGACTTCAGATTCTAGAAGGGTGAGGCCGGGTGCTGCAGACTTTTCTAGTGCCCGCGCCAATTCGTTGATATATATGTTGAAGAGGGTGGTACTTAAGCTGAATCCCTGTCTCACACCCCAGCCCTGTCTCACCCCCCGGCCCTGTCTCACTGCCCCACGGCCCTGCGGAAAGAAATGTGTGTTTTTTGCAAAGTTTTACCGCACACTTGTTGTTTGTGGACATGGATTTTATAATGTCGTATGTTTTTCCCCCATCACCACTTTCCATCCATTTGTATAGCAGGCCCTCATGCCAAATTGTGTCGAAAGATGTTTTAAATCAACAAAGCATGAGAAGACTTTGCCTTTGTTTTGGTTTGTTTGTTTGTCAATTAGGTTGTGCAGGGTGAATACGTGGTCTGTCGTACGGTAATTTGGTAAAAAGCCAATTTGACATTTGCTCAGTACATTGTTTTTGTTGCTGTTGACACATATCCCCTGGTATTTATTGGGGACAAATTAGTCTCCACTGTTTGGCTATAATTTCCCCTCCTCTCTCTCTTTCTCTCTTTCTCTCTCTCTCTCTCTTTCTCTCTCTCTCTCTCTCTCTCTCTCTCTCTCTCTTTCTCTCTCTGTTTGTCTGTCCTTTCCCCTCCACTCTATCCCTCTGTTTCTATCCATATCTCTCCAAGAGGGTAATGTTTTAATCAACCAATTATGTAATGACCAACCGTGATGAATAATATTAGTCACTGTCAGGAGGTCACCACGACTTCCACTGTGTCTGCCTGATAGACCTTAGAACCAATCAACAAATAACTGATATCTATAGCTTTCATTCAATAGATATCTGATTACCAGTAAGTATTGAATTCTGCCAGGTTGTTATAGTCCATAAACAGAGAGGTTTCCTCCCAGGTTCTGTCTAGTTTAAAACCTCCAGAGTTCCAACATTCAGACACATTCAGATGGCACACATCTAGTAGCGCATGCTCACATAGGCTCAGACACTTACGGCTCCAAATGTCACAGCCAAGTTCCACTCTGATACTGGCCTCATTTCCACTCTGATACTGGCCTCATTTCCACTCGGATACTGGCCTCATTTCCACTCTGATACTGGCCTCATTTCATTTCCATTCTGATACTGGCCTCAATTTCCACTCTGATACTGGTCTCATTCCACTCTGATACTGGCCTCATTTCCATCTGATACTGGCCTCATTTCCACTCTGATACTGGCCTCATTTCCCATCTGATACTGGCCTCATTTCCACTTCTGATACTGGCCTCATTTCCATTCTGATACTGGCCTCATTTCCACTCTGATACTGGCCTCATTTCCACTCTGATACTGGCCTCATTTCCACTCTGATACTGGCCTCATTTCCACTCTGATACTGGCCTCAATTTCCACTCTGATAAATGCCTTAGTTCCACTCTGATACAGGCCTCAGCTCCCAGTTCTATTCTGATTCAGACCTCAGTTCCATTCTGATACAGACCTCAGGCCTCAGTTCCACTCTGATACAGACCTCAGGCTCAGTTCACTCTGATACAGACCTCAGGCCTCAGTTCCACTCTGATACAAACCTCAGACTGTGATACTGTGGGTGAATATAGGTGGTAACCTCATCGAATAACACCAAATATTACCCAATTATCTAGGTTGAAATGACGTAGCGTGCCCAGTGGGGACCTCTGAGTTCTGACGCTCCATGTGTTTGGCTCAGAGGGAAAGGCCTTCCAGCCCAATCACCGGATCTGCTCCCGGAGTCGCTTCTTTTGGTCCATTACTCCACGACTCTATACTATTGGTCCGTTACTCCACAGCTCTGATTGGTCCAATACTCCCCAGCTCTATACTATTGGTCCGTTACTCCACGGTTCTATACTATTAATCCGTTACTCCATGGCTCTATACTATTGGTCCGTTACTCCACAGCTCTGATTGGTCCAATACTCCCCAGCTCTATACTATTGGTCCGTTACTCCACGGTTCTATACTATTGGCTCGTACTCCACAGCTCTGATTGGTCCAATACTCCCCAGCTCTATACTATTGTCCGTTACTCCACGGTTCTATACTATTGGTCCGTTACTCCACAGCTCTGATTGGTCCAATACTCCCAGCTCTATACTATTGGTCCATTACTCCACGGCTCTATACTATTGGAATCACCAGCAGCAAGAGCAACATCATTGATGTATACAGAGAAGAGAGTCGGCCCGAGGATTGAACCCTGTGGCACCCCCATAGAGACTGCCAGAGGTCCGGACAACAGGCCCTCCGATTTGACACACTGAACTCTATCAGAGAAGTAGTTGGTAAACCAGGCGAGGCAGTCATTTGAGAAACCAAGGCTGTCGAGTCTGCCAATAAGAATGTGGTGATTGACAGGGTCGAAAGCCTTGGCCAAGTCGATGAATACGGCTGCACAGTAATGTCTTTTATTGATGGCGGTTATGATATCGTTTAGGACCTTGAGCGTGGTGAGGTGCACCCATGACCAGCTCTGAAACCAGATTGCATAGCGGAGAAGGTACGGAGGGATTCGAAATGGTCTGTAATATGTTTGTTAACTTGGCTTTCGAAGACCTGAGAAAGGCAGGGCAGAATAGATATAGGTCTGTAGCAGTTTGGTCTAGAGTGTCACCCCTTTGAAGAGGGGGATGACCGCGAGCAGCTTCCAATCTTTGGGAATCTCAGACGATACGAAAGAGAGGTTGAACAGGCTACTAATAGGGGTTGCAACAATTTCGGCAGATCATTTTAGAAAGAGAGGGTCCAGATTGTCTAGCCCAGATGATTTGTAGGGTCCAGATTTAGCAGCTCTTTCAGAACATCAGCCATCTGAATTTGGATAAAGGAGAAATGGTGGGGTCTTTGGTGGGTTGCTGTGGAGGGTGCCTGGCAGTTGACCGGGGTAGGGATAGCCAGGTGGAAAGCATGGCCAGCCGTAGAAGAAATGCTTATTGAAATTCTCAATTATAGTGGATTTATCGGTGGTGACAGTTTCCTAGCCTCAGTGCAGTGGGCAGCTGGGAGGAGGTGCTCTTATTCTCCATGGACTTTACAGTGTCCCAGAACTTTTTTGAGTTAGTACTACAGGATGCAAATTTCTGTTTGAAAAAGCTAGCCTTAGCTTTCCTAACTGCCTTGTGTATATTTGTTCCTAACTTCCCTGAAAAGTTGCATATCACGGGGCTATTCGATGCTAATGCAGAACGCCACAGGATGTTTTTGTGCTGGTCAAGGGCAGACAGGTTCTGGAGTGAACCAAGGACTATATCTATTCCTAGTTCTACATTTTTTGAGAGGGGCATGCTTATTTAAGATGGTGAGGAAGGCACTTTTAAAGAATAACCAGGCATCATCTACTGACGGGATGAGATCATATCCTTCCAGGATACCCCGGCCAGGTCGATTAGAAAGGCCTGCTCGCTGAAGTGTTTCAGGGAGCGTTTGACAGTGATGAGTGGAGGTCGTTTGACAGCAGACCCATTACGCATGCAGGCAATGAGGCAGTGATCGCTGAGATCTTGATTGAAAACAGCAGAGGTGTATTTGGAGGGCGAGTTAGTTAGGATGACATCTATGAGGTGCCCGTGTTTACGGATTTGGAGTTGTACCTGGTAGGTTCATTGATAATTTATGTGAGATTGAGGGCATCAAGCTTAGATTGTAGGATGGCCGGGGTGTTAAGCATGTCCCAGTTTAGGTCACCTAGTAGCACGAGCTCAAGAGATAGATATGGGGCAATCAATTCACATATGGTATCGAGGGCACAGCTGGGGGCAGAGGGAGGTCTATAGACTTGAGACTTGTTTTTAGAGAAGTGGATTTTTAGAAGTAGAATCTCGAATTGTTTGGGTACAGACTTGGATAGTAATACAGAACTCTGTAGGCTATCTTTGCAGTAGATTGAACCACCGCCCCTTTGCAGTTCTATTTTGGTGGAAATGTTGTAGTTGGCGATGGAGATTTCAAGGTTTTTGGTGGTTTTCCTAAGCCAGGATTCAGACACGGCTAAGACATCCGGGTTGGCAGAGTGTGCTAAAGCAGTGAGTAAAACAAACTTAGGAGTAGGCTTCTAATGTTAACATGCATGAAACCAAGGCTTTAATGTTACAGAAGTCAACAAATGAGAGCACGTGGGGAGTGGGGCTAGGCACTGCAGGTCCTGGATTAACCTCTACATCACAAGAGGAACAGAGGAGAAGTAGGATAGGGTACGGCTAAAGGCTATACGAACTGGCCGTCTAGCACGTTCGGAACAGAGAGTAAAAGGAGCAGGTGTCTGGGCACGATAGCATAGATTCAAGGCATAGTGTACAGACAAAGGTAAGGTAGGATGTGAGTACATTGGAGGTAAACCTAGGCATTGAGTAATGATGAGAGAGATATAGTCTCTAGAGACGTTTAAACCAGTGATGTCATCGCATATGTAGGAGGTGGAAAAACATGGTTGGTTAAGGCATATTGAGCAGGGCTAGAGGCTCTACAGTGAAATAAGACAGTAATCACTACCCAGGACAGTAATGGACGAGGCATATTGATATTAGAGAGAGGCATGCGTAGCCAAGTGGACATCTGGGTCCAGTGAGTGGTTGGGCTGACTGGGGACACGGCGATTCAGAGTTAGCAGGCCGATGCTAAGCACGCTAAACAGTTAGTAGGCGGGGCTAAACAAGCTAAGCAGTTAGCAGACCGGGGCTGGCAAGCTGCAGTTAGCAGACCA
>NW_019957661.1:144325-157836 GCF_002910315.2 Salvelinus sp. IW2-2015 | reverse complement strand
TGGTTAGCTAGTTGCGATGATCCTGATGAAAAGGTCAGATTTGCGATAGGAATCCGGGATATGGCGAGAAAAATATGTCCGATATGCTCTGGTTTGAAACGCGTTGTACGAACTGGCGAGAGCTTTCCGAGCTAAAGGTTAGCTGATGACCGCTGGCAGTGGTTTGCTGACTTATAGCGGTAGATAGCTAGCTTCAGTTGAGGGATCCAATTCCGAGGTAAATAGAATACTTTAGAAAAAAACAGAGCCACACACATTGTGTTGAGGCGGGTTGCAGGAGAGTATTTTGAAGTTGAGGTTTAGGAAAAATAATATTTAAAAAAAAATGCGAATAAAAATATATATACATGGGACACGACAGGACAAAGACAAAGACGTCCTTCAGGTAGACCTGCTACACCATCTTGGATATGTGTGATATGGAAGTCAAGCATTGTAAGCAGCTAGGCTGGCTATCTGTTGAGAAAAGAGTAGTATTAACTTAACTTGGTCTGGTCCACATAATTATCCCAGATGCATTCCCCAGGTACCTATCCAACTATTTTTATTTTGTAAGAGATGTCCACCATCATAATACCAGAGTCAGAGACTCTAATATTCACTATTTTATATATAGGAGTGTATCTGGTAACAACACATTTATATATTTACCGTCACTGTTGAGTGGAACAATCTACCGTTTTTTGTCTGTGTATCAATGTAATGTGTCTGTATCTATGTAAAGTGTCTATATCTATGTCATTCGGAAAGTATTCAGACCCCTTCCCCTTTTCCACATTTTGTTATGTTACAGCGTTATACAAACATTTATTAAATACATTTTATCTACACACAATCTACATACAACACCCCATAATGACATAACTAAAACCGTTTTTTAAATATCAGAAATTCCTCATTTACATAAGAATTCAGACCATTTGCTATGCGACTCGAAGTTGTGCTTAGGTGCATCCTGTTTCCATTGGTCATCCTTCTGATGTTTCTTCAACTTGATTGGAGTCCACCTGTGGTAAAATAAATTGATTGGACATGACTTGAAAAGGCCTTTACGGTAGTATGGCCCGATGGAAGCATATTCTCAGTAAAAGGCACATGACAGCCTGGCTGGAGTTTGCCAAAAAGCACCTATCGGACTCTCAGACCATGAGAAACAAGATTCTCTCGTCTGAAGAAACCAAGATTGAACTCTTTGGCCTGAATGTCAAGAGTCACGTCTGGAGGAAACCTGGCACCATCCCTACGATGATGCATGGTGGTGGCAGCATCATGCTGTGGGATGTTTTCAGCAGCAGGGACTGGGAGACTAGTCAGGATCGAGGGAAGGATGAACTGAGCAAAGTACAGAGAAATCCTTGATGAAAATCTTTTCCAGAGCGCTAAGGATCTCAGACTGAGGCGAAGGTTCACCTTCCAACAGGACAATGACCCTATGCACACAGCCAAGACAACGCAGGAGTGGCTTCAGGACAAGCCTCTGAAAGTCCTTGAGTCTGGTCTTGAACCTGATCAAACATCTCTGGACAGAGATAGATGTGCAGCGACGCTTCCCATCCAACCTGACAGAGATTGACAGGATCTGCAGAGAAGAACGGGAGAAACAAAGGTGTGACAAGCTTGTAGCGTCAGACGGTGCATCAACAAAGTACTGAGGAAAGGGTCTGAATATTAATCTCAATGTGATATTTAAGTTGTTTGTTAATACATTTGCAAAAAATTCAGAAAACCAGTTTTTGCTTTGTCATTATGGGGTATTGTGTGTAGATTGATGGAGGAAATTGTTTTTTAAATTCATTTTTGAATATGGCTATAACATAACAGAATGTGGAAAAAGTCAAGGGGTCTGAATACTTTTTCCCGACTGCACTGATATTATATATATAAATACAGATAGATTAAAAAAATTATATTTATATTTATCAATTCAAACTGTGCAGAAAGCATTGCATGAATAGAAAGAGACATCTGTTACAAAAAAACAAAAAGTTGTAATAACATTCTGAGAATTTAAAGCCTTCAATACTGGGTAGGCCTACAAAATAGGGAGGGATGTATTTTCTGTTTGTCGCGACTGTCATAGTCTGTTTATTATTACTGTCATAGTCTGTTTATCAATAATGATATTGAAGCGCCCAAAGTCGGTATGCTTTGTATAATGGTCGTGTGGTGCATATGCACAGAAACCTTTTGGTGTAAAATGTGTTGCATTTATTTCATGTAATTGGCATCAACATGTTAGAAATCTGATATCACCCCTAGCTGATTATTGTCTGCAGTCGGCTCTGATCATTAGGCCTAATGAAACAGACAGGGAGAGTGAGCTCGTCCGTAGATGTCTGCGAACCATTAACCTTCTGGCCCGTAGCCCTGCGTGGTATTGACTGTGCCACAAAAGCATGGCGATTTCAATATCCACGTTTCTAAACACAGGGTTGTTACAGTTATTATTTATGCTCATAAGCATTATTTAGAGTTTATTCTATGAGGGGCAGGGTATGTTCTTATAAAAATATTCTCAGTATATTTTGAACTGCCCCTAATTACTTGAAGTGCTTTTGAGATCATTACTCGACTGCAACTGAACTGAACTGGAAATCACATTTCTTAGTAACTTATTTTGTTTAAATTAGAGGAAACAACACAACAGAAATGGAAAACAACATTAACGGTTGACTGGGTCAGAAACAGTCTGGTTGTTCTGACGTCTGACAAAAAGTATTTGTCCTAATGATGTAACTGAGACAAAGTCTACCTCGACTTATGGTTCATAATTCTGTTCAGATGGACATTTTTAAAGTGTATGGAGTGTTCCTATGGAATCCCCCTATTAATTCTGATTGTATGTGCTATAAGCGTGTACACCATAAAGTCATGCCCTCTCATCAATTTCCTTACTGTCAACTTTCACTGGCGAGCTCACATGTGGCGTACCGTCATGTCTCCTAAGGTTGTGGATTATGGTCCAAACTGAACACTAACATCACCCAAAACAGTCTTACACAGTTATCCATTTTCCATCTAAAAAACCTTTGAGTGACCAAAACATCAATACTATATTTTCCCCATTAAAATGCTCAGTTATAAAAATGTACTTTTCTCTCATCTCTAACTGCCAGTAAGACTGAAGGACAGGCTAGATGGGCACAGCAACATCCAATCCTGTTATACATTACATCATGCTTTCATGAATGATTTGATTATCCAACCGTTGTTTTATTTCTGTGCTCAATTGTTTGTATTTTGTGTGTGTGTTGTGTGTGTGTGTGTGTGTGTATGTGTGTGTGTGTTTGTGTGTGTGTGTGCAGAGAGACTACGGGGAGGGGAGTGGCTGTCAGTAACTCAGGGATAAATAGAGAGGCAGAGCTCAGAGTTTGTCAGAAGGCGGACCTGACAGGGTCACACAAGGACCAAGAAGGAGAAGGACCTCAGCATTTTTACCTTTATTACAAATGGAGGAACACGAAGATGTTCAATTCTGTTTTCAAGATAGAAACTCTTCCTGCAGAAAGGCTTCGCTATCGACAGCTATCTACATAACACTGTACATCTTCTTCTCATTGATTTCAGCAGTTACAGTATTTTTGAACCTACTGGTGATCATCTCCATCTCTCACTTCAAGCAGCTCCACACTCCAACCAACCTGCTCATCCTCTCTCTGGCTGTGTCAGATCTCCTGGTGGGACTGATTGTGATACCAGCAACGACTGTAGCAATAATGGAATCATGCTGGGGTTTTGGGGAATATTTCTGTTTGTTTGAATTCTACATCGCTTATTTATGTACTTCTTTATCTCTGGGCAATTTGGTCTTGATATCTATTGACCGCTATGTTGCTGTGTGTGATCCATTATTGTACCACTCTAAAATAACAATAACAAGAATTATGTGTTGTATATCCATTTCCTGGTGTTGTTGTATCATATATGATGCTGCTATTATACAAATATTTGTAAATGTACAGGTATCCAGTAGATGTTTGAAAGAATGTTTTATTGTGAAAGGGTTAAATTGGGTTAATATAATTGGCTTGTATTTACAATGGCTGTCCCATGCTCTATTATTTTAACACTTTATTTGAAAATCTTTGTGGTGGCCAGATCACAGGCCAGAAAGGTATTTTGGAAAGAGGCTGCCAGTGTGTCTGGTGTTAAAACTGTACAGGCAAATACGTCTGAGAGAAAAGCAACAAAAACTCTGTCTATTGTTGTTTTCAACTATCTCATTTGTTGGATTCCATCTCTATTTCCTTTTATTCTTTCCTTTTTTTTTAGTGACAATTTGATATCATTCATCATCAGCTTTCTGCCACTTATTAATTCCTTAATTAATCCTATAATTTATGCTTTATTTTATCCATGGTTCAAAGTGACAGCTAAACATATTTTCACTCTGAAATTAAGGCGTTCATAGTTCCTATGTTTCTATTCCTAAATTGGACAAAAAAACTGTTATACTGTTTTGTTGTAATTGCTTCTTTCATATAACAATACACTGACATGACTTATCTTAGTGTTGTCATCATAGATACATGTGGTGTCGATACAGAATGATTTAGCTGGACTTGATTGTAATGACTTGGAGAAGGCATAAGAAGGCATAAGCTTGTTTATTAAATACATTGTAGTCATTTTGGGTTGTATATTCCAAATACCAAAATCTGTTGTTGTTGCATGTTATTTAATGATACAGTAAATAGTATGTAATTATTCTAAAATGTTTGGTTGTATATTCCAAATTCCATGGTATTTAATGATAAATAGTATGTAAGTGTTGTAAATGTACATTTTGAGGAAGTCATGAATCATTCTGTATATTGTCTAACATTTCCCTCTAGTGGCTCAATTGTAACACAACACTTTTAACAAGTGCAGTGAAGTTGAAATGTTCAATACACCATGATATCACATAACGTCCAAGTCTATCTCAATGGTGTATTGTGTAAGTAGTTGAGGGGAAATGCAGTTTGATAACAGATTGATTGTCTGGATTGAATTGGAATGACTTGGAGAAGGCATAAGAAGTGTTTTCTATAATACGTTGTAGTCGTCTTAGGTTGTATATTCCAGATAGCAAAGTCTGTGCTTGTTTCATGTTATATAATGTGTACACCAGGAAGAGGAACGCAGGAAAGAGAAGCTGATGCTTTTGCAGTGGCTAATGGGGATCCTAATAAACACCAAATACCAAAATTATAAARAGTATGTCAGCCTTCTAAAAGTACATTCTGAGGAGGTCATGAGGCATTCTATATATTGTTTAACATCTCCATTTAGTGGCTCAATTGGGACACAATGACGTCATCAAGTGTAGTAAAGTTTAAAGGTACAATACTGCATGATGTGAGATAATGTCCAGGTCTAACTCAATGGTGTATTGTGTAAGTATTTGATGGTAAAATATAAGAATATGCAATTATGGGTAACACTTTATAATGTTGTGGAGTAATAAATAATTTCTCCCACATTTATTAATTGTTAGTCAGCTAGTTATTCTCACATTTCTAAATGACTACAATATGCATTAATGATTAAACACAACAGTGCAGGAGACCACAGCAGACACTTGAACCTCAACATACTGGGTATTAACACTACCACTACTCTCACTACCACTACTCTCACTACCACTACTGTCACTACATCACTGCTGCCAGGTCAGGGGTCACACCAGAGCAGCTCTCTCAGATGCTGTTTCGTGTGAATGAATATAGAAATTGGATAACACAATAAATAACTTATAATGGATTAGTAAATAGTTCCCACATTTGTTTTCGTAAGCTAGTTATTCACACATTTATTAATCACTTTTAAATGATTCATAAGATCATTCATAAGATGTTTAATAAATGTATTTTTAAACCATTTACTAATCATTAGTAAAGTCGTTTTGCAGTCCCTAATCTAAAATGAGGACTATTCATACTTTCTTAATACTTTATAAATGTTTTGAACAGTGACCAGTGTAATTTATCACAAAAAGATGGACATGCTATTGGTAGACATTCCAGCAGTACCTGATGCTCCTTAAGGACTCAAAATGACCTAGAACATATCAATGGTTAAACAATAAGCACACAACACAGAGGATGTTAAAGGAAATATATTGAACATTTTATTCCAAAACAGTCACATTGTTGTSGTAGTGTGCTGAAGTAGTAACATGTTTTGTCTGAAAATGCTGACATTCGTGTWTGTTGGCAGTGACTTTCAAATACCAAAGTGTGGATTGCAGTCACTCATTAGAGCAGTTRATAGACTGCTTACAGGGTAAGGGAACCAATATCTAAATAAATAATTTAATTGAGCATTACGTTTAAAGGGTTACTACCTTTTAATACACTACAAGTGAAGGTGTCCAAATACTTATGACTTAATCAAATGGGGGGACTAGATACATAAAGGTGTTTTCTTTTCTAAATGGGAAAACAGATATGTATAAAAATACCCTCAACTAAAAAGTGACATTCTATGATGTCGCCTTATATGAAACATTTGATTTCAAATCCAAAATGCTGGATTAAAGAGCCAATTTAAAAACTATTTTACTGTAGAGGTTTACAACCCAATGGGCACACGTTGGTTAAATCAACATTGTTTATTTTTTTAACCAACATGGAGGAGACATTGAATTTACATCTTTACCCATTGGGCAGGGATTGCTTTCAGTAGGTGCAGTGGCCATAGGATGGCATTGTCATTCACAATCTGTGGTGAAAAGTGTGCCTTTGCCAAACTGAGAAGAAACCATCTTTGGGTGACAGGTAGCCTAGTGGTTAGAGCATTGGGTCTGTAACTGAAAGGTTGCTTGATTGAATCCCGAGCTGACAAGGTAAACATCTGACCATGAACAAGGCAGTTAACCCACTGTTCCTAGGCCGTCATTGTAAATAAGAATTTGTTAAGAAGAGAATAAGAATTTGTTCTTAACTGACTTGCCTAGTAAAATACATAAAATCTGAATGAATAATACCAAAGCCTTTTCATCAGGAGACTCCCTGAATACAGTGCATTCAGAAAATATTAATAATTAAAATATTAATACCACTTATTCCACATTTTATTGTGTTACAGCCTGAATTCAAATGTAGCAAATATATAATTTTCTCATCCAATTATACACAACACCCGATAATGACAAAGGGAAAACATGTTTTTAGATATTTTTCTAAATATATTGCAAATTAGATACAAAAATATCTCATATACATAAGGGTCAAATTTTAAATTACACGCAGCTTATAAAGGATTCATAAAGACTTTATAAACACTGCATAAATCTGTCACAAATCATCTATAACCGTATGCCATCTTCTATAAAGGGTTCATGAATGTGACATAACCCACATTATTTCAAGTCAAARATGAAATAATCCTGTGCTTTATAAAGGGTGGCATAAGCAATGCTTAATAAAGGATCTATAAATCATATTAAATTGAGTTCTCACAAAGCATTTATGACCTTGTCATGCATCTTGGTAGAACATTGCAATGCCAGGATAGTGGGTTCGGTTGCCGGGACTACCCATACGTAAAAATGTATGCACGCATGACTGTAAAATGCTTTGGATAAAAGCATCTACTAAATTTTATATATTTATATACTCTAAAACATTTCTAGGATGTCCCAACCTCTTTCCCTCTTGGTTACATAGACAATATTATACCTGACTTCAACTTTCCCAAAGTGCTGTGCTTACCCAACATTTATTCCAAATTCCATTTTCTCTGCTTTGTTTTTCCAGGTTTCGGATATATACATTTTTTCAAATTTCCCCAGTTTTTACACGCTTAATTTTTTTTTTTTGAAAAACAACTAAATAGATTTTCTGTGTTCACAACAACTCTTAATGAGGGATTTACCATCACTAAATGAACAGGCTGAAATCAACACCAACGAGCGGTGAGAGGAACCATTATCACAGCTCGGCCATCCCGAGTTGAACGAGCCAGTCAATTGGGCATTTCTGCAGTATATTAGAGCATGTCCAATGCATGATGAAATGCCCATTGAAATACATTGCATATGGACAGTGTACAAGTGTACACTTCCAATGTATTTAATGAGGGATTTAACATCAACAAATGGTCAGGCTGAAATCAACACCAATGAGCGATTGGACAGTGTCCATTACACTTATGCTAAATTGTCAGAGTGAACATGCTCTTCTGCAAGTTGACTGTGTCCATTGCCAATGTATATCCATAAGGACTTCCCACTACGAAATGGACATGCTCAATCAACATCAAGAGAAATTCTTACTTCCAATGACTTCCTATGATCAAACATGACAAATATACCTTCTAGTTTGATTCAGGGCTTGACATAGTGATACATATCATTTGATCAGTATAAATGCAATTTGGACATTTCTTATGCCATTTGGACATGGTTCACTGACTTTTGGGTTCAGAAGCGACTTCCTATGATCATATAATGCAAATGGACATAACATCCTGATTTGGTACTTTCATATGCCATTTGGACATGGTTCATTGACTTTCGGGGTCGGAAGCCAACTTCCTATGATCATATATGGCAAATGGACAAAACATAGGCCTTACGGACAAAACTCAATAAAATAACACAAACGTATGTCCATACTGTTACACATAAGTATCATTGACAAAAACATTGAAAACATTTCAAAAAACAGTCCAAAAACGCACTTTTTATGAGGTAAAAATGTTCACCCTTGGGACCTGACTTTGTGACCATTCCCATATGAAAATCTACAGTGGAGCGCGCTCGGCCCCTATGGAATTTTTGGTTTATTATACTTGGCATTTGTAATGTTCCAGATGCAATATGTTTTGATGAACTGCCGTCCATTTGAGTGGTATTTGCGATTGTGTTTATGGCTTGCCCAATGCCAATAAGTTGCCATTCATTTGTCCATTTCAAGGAGGTCTTCCCTTACCGAGGAGAGTTCTCTTGGGAGATAATACGTTTGGCATTTGATTGTGAGTAATTCTAGGTCAGGTGAACAAAAGGACTTGTATGTTGTTACAATTACACCATGAGTCGTTAATCACGAAACATACATCCCCACCCTTCTTCTTTCCGGAGAGATGTTTATTCCTGTCGGCGCGATGCACTGAAAATCCCATTGGCTATACGGACCCCGACAGCATGTCCCCAGCTAGCCACGTTTCCGTGAAACAGAGTATGTTACAATCCCGGATATCTCTTTGGAAAGCAACTCTTGCCCTAATTTTGTCGACATTGTTATCTAGGGACTGAACGTTAGCAAGTAATATACTCGGAAGCGGTGGCTGGTGTGCGCACATCCGAAGCTTCAATAGAAAACCACTCCGACACCCTCTCCTCCGGTGGCGTTATTTTGGGTCGGCCTCTGGAATCAGTTCAAATGCCCTGGGTGGTGCAGACAAAGGTTCCGCTTTGGGAAAGTCGTATTCCAGGTTGTAGTGCTGGTTGTGCTGGTAAATTGACATCTTTCTGATATCCAATAGTTCTTCCCGGCTGTATGTAATAACACTTAAGGTTTTCTTGGCTAACAATGTAAGAAATAATACTTTAAAAAACTAAATACTGCACAGTTTCATAAGGACTAGAAGCTGCCATCTATATCGGTGTCTCTAATGGTGACAGGTAAGACCTCTGGATTTGAGGTCTTACCAATGCCTTGATCAGCTCCTCGAGAAAGAGCCATCTCCTTTGGAGCTTCCCTCTGTTTCAATCTGTGTTCAACACCATCCAGATTAAGTTGTTCATGATGTTAAAGAATATCACAGGTGGCCAGCGTATTGTTCTTCTTTTGCAGCTGTAGCCAGTCACCAGCTTGTCTAAATTATCCACCCTCCTTTTTGTGGCATTGTAATCCATTATGATTTCTTTTTTTGATGTTCCTGGCCACAGATTCTCCCATCCCTATGCAGCGTACTCATGAGTACCACATTTTTGACTTTCTTTGACACATAGCACACTAGGGACGTGTCGGCCGTGAAAACAAACTCAGAGGAATTGATGAGCATCTTCCGTGTATTCAACAGCTGCGGTGGAAGCGCTGGCTTGTTCTTTGTACTGTTCATACCATCATCAGCTTCCTCCTGAGAAAGCTCCTGTCCCAGCTTGGTCGATGTAAAAAAGTTTCGCATGTGAGATTGTGCCATGGAGTCCCTGCTATCGTGCCCAGAAACCTGCTCCTTTTACTCTCTGTTCCGAACGTGCTAGACGGCCAGTTCGTATAGCCTTTAGCTGTACCCTTTTTCTACTTCTCCTATGTTCCTCTGGTGATGTAGAGGTTAATCCAGGACCTGCAGTGCCTAGCTCCACTCCTACTCCCCAGGTGCTCTCATTTGTTGATTTCTGTAACCATAAAAGCCTTGGTTTCATGCATGTTAACATTAGAAGCCTACTCCATAAGTTTGCTTATTTCACTGCTTTAGCACATTCTGCTAACCCAGATGTCTTAGCCGTGCTGAATCCTGGCTTAAGAAAACCACCAAAAACCCTGAAATTTCCATTCCCTATCTACAACATTTTCCGCCACGATAGAACTGCCAAAGGGAGCGGTGTTGCAATCTACTGCAGAGATAGCCTGCAGAGTTCTGTCTTACTATCCAGGTCTATACCCAAACAATTCGTGCTTCTAATTCTAAAAATGCACCTTTCCAGAAACAAGTCTCTCACCGTTGCTGTTTGCTATAGACAATCCTCTGCCCCCAGCTGTGCCCTGGACACCATATGTGAATTGATTGCCCCCCATCTAGCTTCTGAGCTCGTGCTGCTAGGTGACCTAAACTGAGACATGCTTAACACCCTGGCCATCCTACAATCTAAGCTTGATGCCCTCAATCTCACACAAATGATCAATGAACCAACCAGGTACAACCCCAAATCCGTAAACACGGGCACCCTCATAGATATCATCCTAACTATCTCACCCTCCACATACAGCTCTGCAGTTTTCAACCAAGATCTCATCGATCACTGCCTCATTGCCTGCATCCGTAATGACTCTGCATTCAAACGACCACCTCTCATCACAGTCAAACACTCCCTAAACCACTTCAGCGAACAGTCCTTTCTAATTGACCTGGCAGGGGTATCCTGGAATGACATTGACCTCATTCCGTCAGTAGAGGATGCCTGGTTATTCTTTAACTTCTTATGGCTGCAGGGGCAGTATTGAGTAGCTTGGATGAAAGGTGCCAGAGGTGCCCAGAGTAAACGGCCTGGTCCTCAGTCTCAGTTGCTAATATACGCATATTATTATTTGTTTTGGAAAGAAAACACTCTGAAGTTTCTAAAACTGCTTGAATGATGTCTGTGAGTATAACAGAACTCATATGGCAGGCAAAAACCTGAGAAGAAATCCAAACAGGAAGTGAGAAATCTAAGGTTGGTATACTTTCAACCCAGGCCCTATTGAATTCACATTGGGATATAAATGAAGTTGCACTTCCTAGGGCTTCCACTAGATGTCAACCGTCTTTAGAAACTTGAACTTCTACTGTGTAGTTTGGCTGAATAAGAGGGGAATGAATCAGGTTACTGGCAGAGAGCCATTTCCTGGTCATGCGCATTCCACATGATATCGACCTGCGTTCCGTTGCTCCTCTAGACAAAGGAATTCTCCGGTTAGAACGTTATTGAATATTTATGATAAAAATATCCTAATGATTGATTCTATACTTAGTTTGAAATGTTTCTTCGACCTGTAATATAACTTTTTGAAGTTTTTGTCCGAAGTAATGCACGAGCGTTTGTATATGTATACTACTTGGACATAAAAGTAGCTACTTGGACATAAATAACGGACATTATCGAACAAATCAAGCATTAATTGTGGAAATAGGATTCCTGGGAGTGCATTCTGATGAAGATCATCAAAGGTAAGGGAATATTAATCATGTAATTTCTGGTTTCTGTTCACTCCAACATGGCGGCTAATTTGATTATTTTTTCTGAGCGCCGTCTCAGAATTTTGCATGGTTTGCTTTTTCCATAAAGTTTTTTTTAAATCTGACACAGTGGTTGCATAAAGGAGAGGTATATCTATAATTCAATGTGTATACCTTGTATTATCATCTACACTTATGAGTATTTCTGTTGAATCGATGTGGCTATGCAAAATCACTGGATGTTTTTGGAACTAGTGAATGTAACGCGCCAATGTAAAATCAGATTTTTTTATATAAATATGAACTTTACCGAAGAAAACATACCTGTATTGTGTAACATGAAGTCCTATGAGGTCATCTGATGAAGATCATCAAAGGTTAGTGATTCATTTTATCTCTATTTGTGCTTTTTGTGACTCCTATCTTTGGCTGGAAAAATGGCTGTGTTTATTCTGTGGCTTAGTGGTGACCTACATAATTGTTTGTGGTGCTTTCGCTGTAAAGCATATTTGAAATCGGACACTGTGGTGGGATTAACAACAATATTACCTTTAAAACGGTATAAAATACATGTATGTTTGAGGAATTTTAATTATGAGATTTCTGTTGTTTTGAATTTGGCGCCCTGCATATTCACTGGCTGTTGTCATATCATCCCGTTAACGGGATTGCAGCCAGAAGTGCCTTCCTCACAATTTTAAATAAGCATGCTCCATTCAAAAAATGTGGAACCAGGAATAGATATAGCCTTTGGTTCACTCCAGACCTGTCTGCCCTTGACCAGCACAAAAACATCCTGTGGCCTTCTGCATTAGCATCGAATAGCCCCCGTGATATGCAACTTTTCAGGGAAGTTAGGAACCAATATAAACAGGCAGTTAGGAAAGCTAAGGCTAGCTTTTTAAAACAGAAATGTGCATCCTGTAGTAGAAACTCAAAAAAGTTCTGGGACACTGTAAAGTCCATGGAATATAGACCACCTCCTCCCAGCTGCCAACTGCACTGAGGCTAAAGCCTGTTATGGACAGGGGGCGTGTTTTCCACTTTGATCGAATTGCGTACCCAAGCGGAATTTCCTCCTACTCTGCCCCAGACGGTAATACATGCATATTATTATTACTATTGTATAGAAACACTCTGCAGTTTCTAAAACTGTTTGAATTATGTCTGTAAGTAGAACAGAATCATTTGGCAGACAAAAACCCGAGAAGACTTCCACACAGGAAGTGAGACTCAATTTTCAAAACAGTGCCAAATGATACCATTCTAGTTATGGAAAAACAAACACTGCCTAGGGCTTCCACTAGATGTCACGGTCTTTAGATTTTAGTCTTATGATTCTACTATAAAGGAGGGGCTCATAGGAGCTATTTTAGTGAGTGGTCGTCAGAAATCAGTCTCATTTTGCGCGCAAGCAAGAGAGAGCTCTCGTTCCAATGCTCTTTCTTCAGACAATGAAATTCTCCGGTTGGATCCTTATTGATGATTAATGTAAAACACATACTAAATATGGATTGCAAACATCATTTGACTGTTTCTACGACCTGTATTGGATTTTTGAGTTTTTGTGTGGAGGGATTGCTCGTGCGTCATGAAAATGGATTCGTGGGCTGAACATGCTAACAACAAGTGGCTAAATGATGGGC
>NW_019957661.1:134302-142717 GCF_002910315.2 Salvelinus sp. IW2-2015 | reverse complement strand
GTACGATCAAGAATTTAGCACGAGGCAGTTTAATTTGGAGACACAAATATGCTAATGCGGAACAGCACCCCCTATAGTTGCAAGAAGTTAACAAGATGTTTATCTTTCATTTGCTGTATTGGACTTGTTAATGTGTAAAAGTTAAATATTTCTAAAAATATATTTTTGAATTTCGCGCGCTGCCTTTTCAGTGGAATGTTGTGGGTGTTCCGCTAGCGGAACCCCAGGGCTAGAAAGGCTAAGAAACACTGTCACTACCGATAAATCCACAATAATTGAGAATTTCAGTAAGCATTTTTCTACYGCTGGCCATGCTTTCCACCTGGCTACCTCTACCCCGGCCAACAGCCCTGCGCTCCCCACAGCAACTCGCCCAAACCTCCACCACTTCTCCTTCACCCAAATCCAGATACAGTGAGGGAAAAAAGTATTTGATCCCCTGCTGATTTTGTACGTTTGCCAACTGACAAAGAAATGATCCGTCTATAATTTTAATGGTAGGTTTATTTGAACAGTGAGAGACAGAATAACAACAAAAAAATCCAGAAAAACACGTCAACATTTTTATAAATTGAATTGCATTTTAATGAGGGAAATAAGTATTTGACCACTCTGCAAAACATGACTTAGTACTTGGTGGCATAACCCTTGTTGGCATTCACAGAGGTCAGARGTTTCTTGTAGTTGGCCACCAGGTTTGAACACATCTCAGTCTATAATCAATTATTTAGACTGTCTGAAAAGAAAAGATAAAGAACWTGCTAGCTATATTCAACGTACCTTGTTTTGCTTTCTTACTGCTGGCTCCTGCAGAATTTTGTTCTTCCTCCTCTTCCCCACTTGTCTCAGAGAGGAAGGTATAACTAGGCCCAAAACATGTCCTCTCCAGCACGTGGTGTTTAAAAAATAAAAATAAATTGTTAACCACGTAAGTCGTTTTTTTATGGAGGTCAATGCGAGTGACGAACTTTGAAAAAGAACACTTTATATCAGAGTTGTGCCTGTTAGTGGTATCCGGGATCGATGGGAAGTCCCTACCAAAACCTTAACCATAACCCTAACCCTTACCTAACCCTAACCATTTTCAATTTCAACATCAATGGGGTAGGGACGTCCCAAGGAGCCCGGATAGCAAGGACCGTTGTTATTGTTGGTGACAAGCGTATCTGACGTCCCATTAGCTAGAWGAGGCCCACCTGATCTTGCCTTCCATTTTTGACGACATTTATTTTAATTTGCTAGACCCCTAGCAAATGGAGTATCTGGTCAATATAATATAATCAGATTAGGGCCCTGGGTGTGGCAGCAGTCAAAAGCACTGCATGGCGGTGATAAGGCTCCASTACAGCCTGAGGTTTGATCCCAGGCAGTGTCACATCTGGCCGTGACCAGGAGCCCCATAGGACGGCGCACAATTGGCCCAGAACCGTCCGGGGTAAGGAAGGGTTTGACCGGTGGGACTTTCCTTCGCTCATCGTGCTCGAGTGACTCCTTTTGCCTGCAAGCTGACTCTGGTGGTCAGTCGAACTGCGTTTCCTCCAACACATTGGTGCGGCTGACATCCGGGTCAGCCGTGTCGTAAGAAGTAGGTGGACAGACGGGTCATGTTTTGGAGGAGGCATTACTCAACCTTCACTTTCCCAAACCAATTGAGGAGTTGCAGAGATGAGAGACCTAATTCGGGAGAAAATCGGGTAAAAAATATGCTTGTGGCAATACCACCCTGAACATAACTGTTCAGGGTTGGGCCTAGTTACTACTGGGACGGGAGACCACCTGGGAATACCAGGTGCCGTAAGCAAAAAAATATATGTATAAAGGGAAGAAGAGGCAAAGCAAGAGATTTCACTACGCCTAATCTGTCTAAAATATGTGAGCATGCGCAGACAGTGGCTTGATGTGTTTACGGACATATTCAATTGCTTCCCCTATCCCAGTCTGTAGTCCCTACATGCTTCAAGACGGGCCGCCCAGGTGGGTGAAGTAGGAAACACTTCCACTTCGCTGACCTCAACACTGGGGCCCGATCAAGGGTGTGTGCTATCCCTCCCTGTACTCCCCCCGACTGCATGGCAATGGCACGCTCCAACTCAATCATCAAGTATGCAGACGACACAACAGTAAGTGGGTCTTGACTACCAAACATCAACGAAACAGCCTACAAGGAGGAGGTTGGGCACTTGGCGTGTGGTGTCAGGAAAACAACCTCCTCACTCAACGTCACAAACAAAACAAAGGGATGATCATTGACTTCAGGAAACAGCAGAGGGAGCACCCCCCTACACATTGAAGGGACAGCAGTGGAAAGGTGGAAAGTTTTAAGTTCCTCGGCGTACCATACAGACAAACGAAATGGTCACCACCAGCCAATGTGGAGAAGAAGGCATAACAGCGCCTCTTCACCTCAGGAGCTGAAGAGATGTGTCTTGTCACCCAAAACCCTGACAAACTTTTACAGATGGCAGCATCGAGAGCATCCTGTCAGACTGTATCACGCCGGTACTGCATCAAAACAGACTCCAGCCTGGTCCAAGGAAGGCTGTATCTCAGCATGGTACGGCAACTGCCCGCCCTCTAACCCGCATGCCCTCCAGAGGGTGGTGTGGTCTTGCATAAACGCATCACCGGGGCCAACACTAACTGCCCTCCATGCCAGCTACAGCACCGATGTCACAGGAAGGCCAAAATATTCATCAGGACATCTACACCCGAGCCACTGCCTGTCACACCGGTACCATCCAGAAGGCGAGGAACAGTACAGGTCATCAAAGCTGGGACCGAGATGCCGAATAACAATTCAATCTCAAGGACTTCAGACTGAAAAAGCAATCATACTCAGAGAGCTGATGCCTCTTGAGACCCAATCACTGCCACTTTAATAAATGATCACTAAGTCCTTATACAATGCCAATCTTAAAATTTAAAGGCCCCCCACCTTTTTTTAATATGTTACATATCTTACATTACTCTATCCATGCATATATGTATTTTATAATCATCTATTGCATCCTCTTGCCTATGCGTCTTGGCCATCGCACCATTATACTTATCGTACATATTTCATTCACCCTTTTAGGTTGTGGTGTATTAGGCAGTTGTTGGGGGAATTGTTAGATTACTTCTTAGATATTACTGCACGTCCGAACAAGAAGCACAAGCATTCCCATCACTCACATACATCTGCTAACCAGTCGTGTATGTGACAAGTGCAATTTGGATTTGGATTGATTTGAAAATCTGTTGAGATTAGTAAAAATGCTATACAAATTGCATTCTAAATAAATGGTGTGCTGGTTGCCTTGTTGACTTCTCAATTGCCTGGTAGCAGTCGGTTATTTCCCCCCACCAATTATAATTGCAATTCCTATTTTATTTGTTAGTAATAGGAATTTAAAGATAAAACAGATTTTTTTCATCATGTTTTTCAAGAAGAGACAATTGAAGGTAAAGAACCATGATCTAAGGTTTAATTGAAACTTTATGTTGCATAAAGAAACCCTTTTTCATAAGGTTTTTATAAAGGTTCTGGACTTGGTGACAGGTTGTCACTTATCAAACCAATCAACTATTTTGTCTAGAGGAGCTCCGAAACAGAGGTATGTTTCTGAAAATGGTTCAGCAACAAGCTAGCCATCAATACAGATACAAAACTAACGGCAAGCGTTAGAAGCCAACCGTCCTGCTATCGAAATGCAAAATGTGAAACTGAAGTTCTTTAAGACTTCCAAATTCAGACAACAAAATAAGATTGGAAAGGATGGCCTTGTGAAACTACAGGACAACATATGGCAATGTGTCATTTGGCCAGTGCATCAGACAATAACATCAGGCAGGTTGATACGACGTAAGTCTTATGGTGTTTGTTCTAATGGCATTTCATAGGAACATTCCATAGCTTGTACAAATGTCATTGAACGAATTATGAACCACTGATTCAAGGTTGAGGGAGACAGTTACATCATTGGCAACCACATAATATTGACACGACATCAACCTGCAGTATTCTGCCCAATCATATTTTTTTGTATAGTTGTTATTTTCTCAGTATTTCCAGAGGGAATGTTAGCACTGACCTGCAAGCTCTGTATAATGAACTTAACATCACTCTACCAATTAAAGGTGTCAAACAAGAACACACACACGGCATGCGCACACACACAGTCCGAACACACAACACAACACCACAAGTCAGACAGACACCACAAACACATACACACATACATACATCTAGTAACTGGTAATTTCATCTCTCTAAGCATCATCCATTCCTCAAAGAGCATATTGCATCAACCAAACTCAACCTTGTGCTCTGTGACTGATGTCACTGGCACAAATATTGTAAGTGAACACCTCTTTAATGATGTTAGTTTGACTTAGTTTCTCAAATCAGAGGGTCCTGTTTTACCTGTATGCAAGGCTCTGGAATAAAGAGGTCCAACACTGAAGGAATTCTAAAAACATTAAAGGTGTTTAGAGACACCAAACGCTTTCCTCCCAGGGACCAATAAAGGCCCGCAATAGAGCATAACATTCAAGTGAACCTATCTGAAAACTCGTAACCTGCCATGGAAAGAAACATCTTAATCATCGTAGGAAAGTTCCTTGAAACCGGGCGCGGAGGGTGACCCTGACCTTGAAGTACCAGGTAGGCTACGTCATCTGTGAGAGCTGAGTCTGACTCACTCTGCTACAACATTTGACATTTCAGTCATTTAGCAGATGGGAGGTGGTCGATTTCTGAGGACGTGATTTCCGTTTAGCCACTCTACCATAAAGGCCTGATGGTGGTGTGCTGCAGAGATGGTTGGTCCTTTTGGAAGGTTCTCCCCATCTCCACAAGAGAAACCTGGTGCTCTGTCAGACTTTACTTTGGGTTCTTGTCACTCCCTGGCAAGGCCCTTCTCCCCTGATTGCTTCAGTTGGCCGAGCGCCCATCTCTGAAGAGTTTAGTGGTTCCAAACACTTCCATGTAATGCATGATAAGAAGCATCTGTGTTCTTTGGGGACCTTATGTGCTATGAGAAATGTTTTTGTTACTCTTCCGCATATCGGTGCATTTGTAACAGATGTTATAATGTACTCTCCATGCGTTGTGTTTTCTCAAAAGAAATCACTTCGGCCGTGGTCCCAGTTGATGCATAATTTATTTTGTTGTTAAATGAAACAGCAATTAGTTGTGCAGGGATTTAAACGGTATGATGGTGTCAATTGGCAAATCTGTAGCATGAAGACAACTGTGTTAGCATGTTGGCTTATGGTGACGCATCGACATCGGTATATGCTAGCTAACACACTTATTTACAGCAATCCATATGCAAAGCACATCCCAAAGCCCTCAATCCTAACACCGTACCATACTACCCACACATGTATTATCAGTACGTACAAGCAAACTTTGTACACATTGTAAAATAGAAAATAGAAAACAGTATTCAGCACGTGACCTACCCCTTGCAGAATCACATTTTCCTACTGGGAAAGACCTGACGTTCGCGAATCTCCCCCTATCTGCAAGCAGGGCCAATCAAACACCCTTATTGTCATCAGAGTTAATACTAACCAATAAGAATGCTTGAACATCAAATACAACATTCTTAGAGGCAGTGGAAACAAACAAACCACTGTTACACTTGCAACAATCCTGTCTCTGACTCTAACAGACAATTCTTCGACTCATGGCCTTGGTTTTTTGCTCTGACATGCACTGTCAACTGTGGGACTTATATAGAAGGTGTTTGCCTTTCTAATCATGTCAAATCAATTGAATTTCCACATGTGGTAATCCAATCAATTGTACACAACATTTCAAAGGATGATAATAGAACAGGAATGCAACTGAGCGTTCAATTTCGAGTCTCATATAGAAAGGGTCTGAATCCCTTATGTAAATAAGGGAATTTTCGTTTTTAGAAAACATTTCTAAAACTTGTTTCACTTTGTCCATTATGGGGTATTGTGTGTAGATTGATGAGGAATCAATGAATTTTTTAATAAGCCTGTACCGTAACAAATCTGGCCAAAAGGGGAGGATTTTTTTTTAACACTATTTAACCCTTTTTTTGCGTAGGCACAAAACCTACCTCCATACTTCCATTTATTTTTTAAACGGTTACTCAGATGAGTCCATGCCACTCTTGTGGGGGTAATAGAGAAAAAGGAGAACGCTTGGTGTTCATTGAGAATATCCCTTTTCACATTCGTTGTAGCCCAAACGGTTTTGGAATGCTACAAACAGAAGTTGGGCACATTGATGGTACTGACTTCAGGTGAAGTCCCCTGGGGTTCAATTCATTGTAGGCAAACTGTCGGACAACTACAGACTATTTGTGAGAAGATTTCGGATGTCTCATGTCTGTCATCCGTGAGATGGCCACTTCACCGCAGCTGTTGATGGCCGCCGTAAGGTGGAATGCAGTGGATTGAAACGCAGCTCATGCAGACATTCCCATGAGGGAGTTTTTTTATTATATGTTCTTACTTTGTCGACCGGTGCTACACTAGACTCTAGGGGATTTAATCAAGATATTCATGAAGACGTAGGTTTTCAGACTAACCTCCTAACGTCACTCAAGTCTCAATCCTACACCATCTTATGGGTTATGGTTAGGTTTGGGTTAGAAGATACAAGTCATTTTCACAAATACTAGAACTGAACTGGTATTTTTTTTTATATGGCTGCTCTCGTTGGAACATCCAGATTTCACGGGGCAATGGTCAGGATCAAACATCTAAACAATGATATAAGGCATCAACACTGATATATGACGAGCCAGGATCAAACACTGATAATGAAGATCAGGATCACATTGGATAATGTCTCCAGAACTCAACAATGTATATGTCCAATTCCAGACACAACACTGATATATGAAGAATCCGATCATACTGTATTGAAGATCCAGGATCAACACTGATATGACAATCTCGATCAACAACTATATAATAAGATCCAGGAATCAACACCTGATATGACAATCTCGATCAACAACATATATAAGATCCAGGACACATAGACACACTTACATGCTAAATGCTTGCTTCACAAAAGCAGCACTGATTTCAACTGAGTGAAGCAGGCCTCTGATAAGGCTTTTCAAGTTGTTTACTCAAAAGTAACAGTTTGCTTTTTGAGATGTTACAACTTCATACTGTAACCTAATTGGTGCCACGTGTGCCGAAAAACAGCAGATGTAGACCTTCAGTGAAGTGGCTTATTACAGGCTCTAAACCAACAGTGCAAAAAAAGGTATTTGGTGAACAATTAGGTAAGTTAAAGAAATAAAATAAAAAACAGTAAAAAGACAGTGAAAAATAACAGAGGAGAGGTTTGTATAAGTAGCGAGGCTATATACAGTAGCGAAGGCTACATACAGGCACCGGTTTAGTCGGGCTGGTTGAGGTAGTATGTACATGTAGATATGGTTAAAGTGACTATGCCTATATGATGAACAGAGAGTAGCACGTAGTGTAAAAGAGGCTTGGCGGTGGCGGAAACACCAATTCTGACTCCGACATCAGTGCTTTTCAAGACAACTGGGGGAAAAAACAGCCGGCTTTTCCTAGAAGCCAGACTTTCCGAACTGAACTTCACTGTCGTCTTGATTGAACCTTGTGTTTGTCCCAGTTCCAGTTGTCTTGAAAGCACCATTAGGTTCATTGTTTAGCTTAGCTAGCTACATGTAAAAATACTTTATTAAATGGCCCATCAAGTTGAGCCAGGTGTGCTAGATTTAACAGTCATCTATTGTATTTCATGAACATGTGTACATGTTTAGACAATAGTGACCCAGCCATTTGATAGAGTAACTGGGGTGGTTACAGCATTCATTTCAACATGACCAGTGTGTCTGAGTAAGAATCATCTAATAATTATAAAATTATTCAATATTTATTCTGGACCATTTTTGAATATTGCTACTAGCAAATATGGCAAGTATCATTCCCTATACCTTTTTACACCTGTATTCTGTGGCATGTACACTTTGGATTTTTATTTGATACAGTCTGTGTTTTCCAGAGATGGTAATGTGAAGTACAACATGACTTGCAACAACAAAGACTTTGATTTTTCCTTTGAACCTCATAGAACAGTAAATGAACAGTATGTACTGTGATTATTTTAACTACGATGAGGATGATCCTCAGTGGTGCTGGTTTCACTGAAACATGGGGGAATCTCCAAAATTGCCTGACTGGAAGCCTGTGTTTCAGACATAAGGAATGGCGTGCCATTTTTTTTGCTTTTCAATCCCTTTTTTCAAATTATCGCCTAAAATTGACCTCCCAAATCTAACTCAGGACAAAAGCAAGGATAATTTAAAATATATATATTTCACTAGGCAAAACAGTTAATTAAGATCAAATTCTTTATTTACAATGACGGCAAAACACCGCCGAACCCCCGGATGATGCTGG
>NW_019957661.1:119809-134224 GCF_002910315.2 Salvelinus sp. IW2-2015 | reverse complement strand
GGAAAAACATTTTGTTTGTGCGAGTAAGATTAGACGAGGCAGTTTTCCAAGATCAATTTCAAAGTAGTGAGTGTAGGGTCCAATGCGAAGGGCGTTATTAAACTGTCTAGTAATTATAAAAAACATTGCAATTTGTCAACACTGCAAGTGTGACAGGGTGACAGTCTTGTTGACAGGTGAGACTACTGAGCCGGGGAGTCTGGGTTAATATCCCTCCAATACAGTAGGACACACATGAATGCACGCGCTGACCATCTCTGACATGTCCCTGTTCAAGCCAAGAGGCTCTCACCATAGACTCCAGTTTGTGTTAGATCCTACACACCCCAGTGCCGGAAATATCAGGCTTGAAATGTTGGACCAGGACCAAACTCTGAAGTGATTAAATCAACATCCTCTCTCTTATCGCATGTGTGATATGTGTGTGTGGTGTGCGAGCGTATGTGTGTTTAGTACTCTCTCTGCCTTTAAACGGGCACAGTTATACCTGAGGGGTCCTCCTTTCTGGCGTGGTGCTGGCAGTAGCACCGCTCTGCAGGGTCGTTAGTGCTGATCTTGCTCTCAGCACCTTGCAGGCTGAATGAAACATGAAACTCACTGAGCTAAAATGGGGACCATCAGCAATGATTAGCAATCTTCTACACTGTCCAAGCTCTCAATAACACTCCCCCAGCCTACCACTTCCACTTCCACTACCTCAAACTCCGCCCAACTACTGAAAACTCCTATCCCCACACCAGAGGAGGCTGGTGGAGGAGCTCTAGAAGGACTTGCTCATTGTAATGGATGGCATGGAATGTCTGGAACAGAGACAAACATTTGATTCCATATGTTTGATGTGTTTGATACCGTTCCATTTATCCATTCCAGCCATTATAATGAGCCTGTTCCTCCTATAGCTTCTCACCCAACCTCCTCTGCCACACACCTCTCCTACAGTCCTTCTACTCTGTCCTCCAATTCAAAACCTCTTTCCTCTTCCCCTATGGTCCCACGCACAAACTCCTCGCATCCCATACCTACAACCCCCCCCCCCCTCCCCCTCACCTCCCCACCACCCCCAACCTTATACCCTGTACTTACATGACTGGACCAACTCACTAGATAGGCTGTTGCATGAACCGTATTACCCGTATACCGCCACACCGTGGTCACGAGTCGTGAAGGCAGTCAAATTCATGTGACCGTTAGTCACGTAATTAGGCTTCTCCAAGCTCTGATGCTGCTGATGTATAGTAGTCTACCAACTTGGTTACTCAGCACTCTTGGTGCCATCTTATTCACTCTGACATCAATGCAATGTAATCGAAAATCTAATCAAACACTTCATGAGAGTCCATGAGCTCATGTTGCCGCACATTTTGCGCGAGACCAGACAGAGTGATGGCCTCTACTAAAAATAGGAATAGAAAGCTGATCCTCCTCTTTTTAGTAGAGGCCTACTATATTTATTTCTCAACTTTCCTAAATTAAGCACATGCTATATTTACAAACAGATTATAGCCTACCTGACTGGCATGAACATAAACCACGGGAAAAAGCGTCCTCCATTTGCTATTTAAGTGCATAAATGACATGTAGTTTTTCCCACTGCCCCTGTTTTCGATACAGGTGCATGATAACGGTCCATTCGAAATAAAACAGATATTCACATATATAATATTTAGTATATTAAAGACACGATTAAATCAAGAATATTCTGATGGTGGACAATATTAGCCTATCATTGTGAATATATATTATCACTTGTGAATGATGCCCACTTAACCTCTAACGAGCCTCTACCCCGGGTCCGGGAGCACCCCCATCCCCCACACACTGATTAGCATAGCTAGCATAGCTTCACAAGTAGATAGTAGCATCTAAATATCATTAAATCACAAGTCCAAGCACCAGATGAAAGATACAGATCTGGTGAATAAAGCCACATTTCAGATTTTAAAATGTTTTACAGGGAAGACAAAATATAGTAAATCTATTAGCTAAACACGTTAGCAAAATACACCACTATTCTAACCCATCAGTTCTTACTCCTTCAGGTGCTATCACCAATTCGGCTCAACTAGATTGATATCCACTAACCAAGAAAAAAACTCTTCAGATGACAGTCTGATAACATATTCATGGTATAGGATAGTTTTTGTTAGAAAAAAGTGCATATTTCAGGTAGAAATCACAGTTTACAATTGCACGACCATCGCAAATCGACTAGAATTACTAATAGAGCAACGTGTATGACCAATTTACTCATCATAAAACATTTCATAAAAATAGACAAAGCATAGCAATGGAAAGACCCAGTTCTTGTGATTTCAGACCATATTTCAGATTTTCTAAGCTTTTTTCAGCGAAAACACAATAAATCGATAAGTTAGCATACCACATGTGCAAACGTTACCAGAGCATCGATTCCAGCCAAAGAGCGCTATAACGTAATCACCGCCAAAATTATATTAATTTTTTCACTAACCTTCTCAGAATTCTTCCGATGACACTCCTGTAACATCATTTTACAATATACATATACAGTTTGTTCGAAAAGTGCATAATTTAGCCATACAAAACCGTGGTTACACAATAAAATACTAGGAAATCAAGCCTCAATATGTCTGACGTCATCTATCAGAGTGATCTAGTTTAATGAAAGCTAATCATATACTTGACAAAAAAATACAGGTTGACAGCAATCGAAAGACAAATTATCTTAATGCAACCGCTGATTACATTTTTAAAATTATCCTTACTTTTCAATACAGGGTGGCCAAGTGAAGCTATACCAAACAAAATGAGCGAAATATGCGTTTAAAATATTTCGACAGAAACACGATTTATCAATAAATATTGCTTACTTTGAGCTGTTCTTCCATCAGATTCTTGGGCAATGTATCCTTTCTATGTTATAAACGCTTTTGGTCGATAGATGTCCTCTGTCCTTCGAAATGTCCACCACCAACGACCGACACCCCAAAACGTGTCCAAAGTTTCAGAGTGCACAACAATAAATTCCTCAAAATCGCACTAAACGGATATAAATTGCTATAAACGGTTCAAATAACTACATTATGATGTTTTTACAACTATAACGACTGAAAACATGACCGGAGAAATATTGCTGGTTAGACAACGATTTGGAACGAGGCAAGTCCGATGGCCTTCAGCTTCAGCGCACGACGAGAAAGGCGTCCTCTATACATTTTGGTCTTTATAATGGCTGTGAATGTCCCATCGATTCCATTGAAAACGTGATGACGTACAGACACCCAGAGGAAGACGTAGGCAGTTGTCGGTTTCTCATAGCATTCACTGTCGCCTTAAAAAACAGACTCCAGATCAGAGGTAAAAATTTCTGAAATCTGAACCCTGTCATGAAAAGTGCTGTAGAAATTGTTCTGTACCACTCAGAGACAAAAATTCCAACTTCTATAGAAACTAGAAGGTGTTTTCTATCCAATAATAACAATAATATGCATATTGTACGATCAAGAATTTAGCACGAGGCAGTTTAATTTGGAGACACAAATATGCTAATGCGGAACAGCACCCCCTATAGTTCCAAGAAGTTAAGAAACAAAGCCTTTTTTTGCAACTTTTTTTAATCATAGTTGCACATCTCATGTAGCCTAGCCCGTAGGCCTATATGTTTTAATAAGGTTTGTATAACAACTAAATAACTTGGCCAAATAACTTAAAATTAAGCACATTAATCCGCTTTACAAGGGGTGTAGAGCTTAACTGGCATACATAAGCAGTTTCAAGTTTGGGGAAGATAATTTCCACCATAGAAATGCACCTTCATAATAAAACCATTACCTGCATAATTGCATTTGCGGTCACTTTTGATAATGGTGTTTTCCGCTCATGGAACATTCGCTCTTATAGCCTACTACCATGTGCGCATTGCTGGGCTTATAATGTGAAGAAATAACCGAATAGTTTAGCAACATTCTGATCTGTTGCGTCAGCCACATGGCATAAAAAGGTTTTCGGGATGCTAGTGGTTGTATTAATTTGGGATCTATAGCATCCCACAACTTTCCCAGACTATGTTTGGAGTATTTATTTATCGCAAAGAATAGAATAGGTCTACCTTTGTACTATGGGAGATAGTAGATTGACATAGGCTAGTGCTTTTGCTGTTCTTTAAGCCTACTCATATTATTGGCTGATGAAAAGTTAATGTGGATAGTTCTTCCAATATCTTCAATATGCACCTCGGAATTGGATAAGAATGCACAGTCGCGTCCCCGATGTATCTGTCTTCACTTGTAGCCTGTGAGAAAGACCCGATCACGTGATGGAGAGCACAGCACTCAGGGAGAAGCGCACAGCAGCTACTGGCCGCAAAAGGCATGGATTTCTTTTAGGGTGCATTACGGCCACACAAAGGGGATGCCGCTGTGAAATTCTAGGCATTATCAAGTGCGTGTCAAATTGTGAATGAGTGACTGATGTAGTGTGTACAGCCTGCGCAAAAAAACAAAGCAGAGCTCATGCCTTTCAAGCGACTTTAAAAAAAATCATCATTAGAGTCTCATCATGCATTACAATGTATTAAAAATCAAGACATATAGTTCAACATTTGTCGCACAACTAAAGTTACATTAATAACTCCAAATGAAGCATATAGGAGTACCTACTTCTTTGTTAACCGCTCAACACAGAATAGCAGCATGTGTTCACTCCCTCAAATCGTTTGGAGAAAATATCCTTTCTATTTTACTCAGCTTTGTTCAATTCTATTCTTCATACTATCAATTAATGCCACGGAATTCTAAGCAAATCTTGTCTGCTAAATTAACTAGTGTATCCCACAGCCATTTAGAATAGCCAGATCAGGACATAAGGACAATGCTATTCTTCTGAATTAGATTTCTTCTTTAAATAGATTCTTCTGAAATTGATGACATTTTCTTCATATCATGCTTCTTTAGACCTGTCTAAAATAAATCATGGATTTATTGTGCAGGTGTAGGATATAATACATGGATTTATTAGACTTTTTAAAATGTAGATGTTCCAAAGGTCAGCATCAGAGTCTTGTAGGCTGTGTGTGGGAGCCTGGAGATGCTAAATGTGTTTATGTTAATTAACGGTCAATTACCGTGAGACCGACAGTTATTTGCTTGACAATCACCGGCTGACGAAATGTCGTGACCGCCACAGCCCTAGTCACAGAGCATTCACAAACACACCCGGGATGCTGAGCCCCACACAGAGCCTCCATGGCTCCATTCCCAGAAAGTCCAATCCCCCAAACCTCAGACGGAAGAAACCAGATACCCGTAACATGGTGAACAGGGAAAACATGAGGTTTTCAGAGATTCTTTCTTTCATAGTTAATATTAAGATCCATAGCAGGGTGTATGCTGAAAACATCCTGACCTGGATTCTATGTAGGAGTGAAAGGGGGGAAAATAATGAAAGGAAAGGAAGAGAGGGAAGAGAAGAAGAAGGAAATGGCTCTGTCAGTGTGCTTGTCTGCTGTGTGGAGTCATGTTGAGGAGTTTGGCCGGAGATTTGAGCAGTTGTGTGGTCTGGAGACCACATATTGAGTGTCTCGGTCTTGACTCGGTCTCTGACAATTATCAGCTTCCACTCATTCGGCGCATAAAACCGCTCAAACAATTAGACAGCTATATTGGGCCGTAGGGGACCTCTGTCATTTTTTAAATTCCATGTATGTGTGTTCGGTGTGTGTGTTTGACTCTGTATTTATGTGTGTCTGTGTTTCATTTAAACTGACCTCATTTCATTTACCGCGGGTTAAATGGCATCCAGTTTCAGTACACTCTTAGAAAAAAGGCTTCCAAAAGGGTTCTTTGTTTGTCCCCATAGGAGAACCTACATGGAACCCAAAAGGGTTCTACATGGAACCCAAAAGGGTTCTACCTGGAACCGAAAGGGTTCTATTTGGAACCAAAAAAGATTCTTAAAAGGATTCTCCTATGGGGACAGCCGAATAACCATTTTAGGTTCTCGATAGAAGAGTGTAGTACTGACACACAGCTCTGTCCACTGTCTAGCTTGGTTAATACTTTACAGCTACATGTTAGATGTAGCCTAGTGCTGTTAGGCTGTACTAGCAGTAAACACTTTTAGACAACACAGAGATTAATGTAGACCTGAATATTGTCATGAGAGATGGGAAAATCCTTAGAGGAGTCTGGCCCAGCTGAATGTGTACAGTCAGTCAGGAAACAGACACACAAACACATGATGTACACCCCAAACTCCCACTGCTCCAGATCCTGCAGTAACGCATACACAAGCCAAGGGAAAGGGGGATACCTAGTCAGTTGTACAACTGAATGCCTTCAACTGAAATGTGTCTTCCGCATTTAACCCAACCCCTCTGAATCAGAAAGGTGCGGAGGGCTGCCTAATTCTGACATCCACATCTTCGGTGCCCGGGGAACAGTGGGTTAACTGCCTTGCTAAGGGGCAGAACGACAGATTTTTACCTTTCGGTTACTGGCCCAACGCTCTAACCACTAGGCTACCTGCCGCCCCAAGGAGTGTGTGTGTGTGTGTTCGCTTGTATGTGTGTGTGTGAGGGATCATCCAACTAGACAAGACAAATGGATCGCAGCAGGAAGCGGAGAGTAAACATCAGTATGATGAAGACGATGACTAAGGAGTCCTAGAGTGATACCATTGCCTAATCCCCCCCACCATCTCCCCCTGCCGCCTTATGTGTGATCTCCCTGGTAAAGTGATCACCGTGGCAGTAGGGCCGGGGCAGCCAGATTCTCATAAAAGCAGAGTAAACACAGATGTTGATGTTGTTGTGCCAGGCAGCTGAAGGCCGAGGGCAGACACCAGAACTCTGTGATTATGATTCTACAACACACTGTTTCTCTTTAGAACAGAACGATCAGATGGCGCTAGTGCAGTAGTGTTTGTGTGTGTGTGTGTGTGCGTGTGCGTGTGTGTGTGTGTGTGTGTATGGTAGAGGCCCCACACAAGGGGTTAGGGCTTGTAACTGTATATGGCAGAGGGCGTAGCCCTTTCCTCCAATCAAATTACCTAGTGGCCTCACGGGTGGAATGTTGTTAATATTTTAATAAGCCACTGAAAATCCGGTGTTTCTATGTCAAGCGGTTTCGATATATTTCAGTGGTCTGTGACGTATATGAAGTGTAATATTGGAATGCAAACTCAAAATGGAATACATTTCAACTCCATATCATACATGGTACAGGTGCATTCTTCAATTTAAGCCCATAACCATGTGTGATGTGTATACTTTTGTCTCAAAGTAGATTTGTTTAAAACTACCAAGAAACGCTCTGTGTGACCCTGATTTAGCCCACTGCAGAAAAGGGTTAAACTCAAGTTACCTGGGGAGCCAATTTACAGCGGCCAGTATCGCTTTCATGGGAGTATTGCTTTCTTGCACAATACCATAGTCTATTACTATGTTCTTTATTCAGTATCAGTACCTTAGTAAATGACATGACCTTAACCCTCCCCTCTCTCCCCCTTTACAGACAGCAAGGCCATCGTGGATGGGAACCTGAAGCTTATCCTGGGTCTGATCTGGACTCTGATCCTGCACTACTCCATCTCAATGCCCATGTGGGAGGACGAGGACGAYGAGGACGCCAAGAAGCTGACCCCCAAGCAGAGGCTGCTGGGATGGATCCAGAACAAGGTGCCCCAGCTGCCCATCAACAACTTTCACCGTGACTGGAGGGACGGCAAGGCCCTGGGAGCCCTGGTTGACAACTGTGCCCCAGGTAAGAGCTGATCCAGGATCTGTGACTCATTATGTTAGACTCTGCTGGCTTGGAGCTGATTCAGAAACAGTTTAGTGTGTTAATTTGACTGGAAGGATGTCAAGGCCCTGGGTGCACTGATTGACAACTGTGCCCCAGGTAAGGCTTTGAGGAGCAGTTTGAGTGCAGATTGTCAATCTGTAAGAGCTGCAAGAGCTTTGTAAGAGCTGATTCAAGATCTGAACATTCATTTGTTGACAGTAGTCTTCCAGGTTGTAACGAATTTGAGAGCTGTTTGAGGGTTGATTAATCGTCCATACTATTCACAGTACCCTAAACACTAACCTCAGCCATAATTCCAAGTATGTGTCGCAGAGGAGTTCCAGAGAAACTCCAGTCTTGTTGAAACACTAAGCCTAATGAGTCCAGGTCAGGGGTAGGGGTCATGTACGTTCAGGCCTGACTAACTGGGGGCCTTGGTTGAAGACAATGAGAATGTTTATTTTTGGTGAGTGTATGCATGGCATGGCATGTTCTGTGGGGTGGGGATAGAGGTTATGGTGCAGGGGCTACCAAAGAGCACGACATCAATGAGGAGATCCTATTCAAGGTGGGGATGTGGGCACAACGTATGAATGGATGGGGCCAAAAAGAATACAAGCTGCATTTAATAAGCAATATTCTTGAACTGCACAATTTCACATCAGAGAAGGAGAGACCTAGGGGAACCAGAATGGGACGTGTGTCTTCCGTATGCTGTCCCCTACCACCCCTAACTCTTAATCAGAACCAGCCGTATCGTCATTATAAAACTATCTGATGAGAGAAGAATGAGGGAAAGAGAGAGGAGGAGGAGGATGAGGAGTGGAGGGGGGTAACCAAAAAACACAGACATTTAGAATCCCCAAACCACAGAGAGATAGTACATAGCCGGTAATTACAGATCATGGTCATCAGGGCCTAGCCAGGGGTACTTGCCCGACAACTGCCCTAGATAGAGTGATCCCCCTGGGGAAGGTTTCATAACTCTAGGCTCTCTCGGTGAAGGCCTCTACTAATTTGGACTAGGCTCCTGGCAGCCAGTAGGGCTTTCTAAGACATGGTTCCAAGGGGAACTCAGACTGACCTCGGGTCAGGAGACACGTCTTGTTCAACAGAGCCTCTAATCCTGTGTTTGTACAAATGGTGTGAGACCAGATGAGTGGAATGGTATTAATAGGTTCACGGAGTTAGTTACTCCAGAGAAATGAAGCAAAGAACTGAGGTGCGCTGTCTTTTTGTTTACTGAGTGTCTGTATGTGTGTATAGGTGTTTGTCTTTTGTAGGTGTGTGAGTGTGCGAGTGCATGTGAGAGAGAGTCTATGTGTGAATGTGTGCTTTATTTGTTTTCATGTGCTTGGATGCTCCCGAGTGTGTGTTTATGCGTGTTTGTGTGCATGACAAAGTGTGTTTGCTCAGGCAGGAAGTTGAGAAGTGTGTTGGAGAGGGGCTAAGGTGGGGAACAATAAACAAACAACGACTCCATTCTCCCCCATGCTGAGCCTGTCTAATTCACTTACCCAGAGCAGCGGGGTCACAGAGCGGGTGTGTGGGTGTGCGTTTGTGCTTTACATGTGCATTTATGGTGTACGTGCCTAATCATGTGTGTGTGTGTGTTTGTGTGTGTGTTTACATTTCTGCTTTTCAGGGTGAGTGTGTGTTTATGGTCTAGGTGTCTGTATTAGTAGTGGTTACACTGCGGTTACACAAATCTCTGACACTGAGCAGGACTAACTAGCAGGTTTTATGCTTTGACCATACAGGGCTCTGTTTCTCTCTGCTCTCACTGAAACATTCGTACTGATAGATCCAGAACAAACTATAGTCTCACAGTATACGTAGCGTTAGGGCAAAGTTCAATTCTCTCACATTCTCTCGCAGTGATACCTCTGCCTATATGCAGACTACGAGCTGCCACTAGGCCCGTGCTCAGGGGCCCTGACCTCCATTGGGACCCCATTGATATTGTTAGCCACTCGTAATTCATGGCAAAATGTGTAGAACTGCAGGGAATTAGCTTTGAAAATGCAACATTTTCTCTCCATCCCTGGCAAAACCAAGTCTCGCGAGGGGCCCCCCCAACCAAATCTCGCTTAGGGCGCCCAAAACGCGGCCCTCTTCTCTTGTCAGCACAAAATGTAACATTCAGGACCGTTCACCCATTAGCAAGAAATGTGAAACATACAGTAGAGCATAAAAACAACATTGCACTTTTCTTTTCCATTGCCTTTGCTGATAACTTCTTCAATGAGGGAAAATGTACTTACAACGATTGCGATATGGTTGTCTCACCTAGCTATCTGAAGATGGATGCACCAACTGTAAGTCACTCTGGATAAGAGTGTCTGCTAAATGACTCAAATGTCAACGTAAAATATAATAACTGTTTTGTGTGAAACTCAAACTGCTCTCAGACCTGCTAGCCTCTACAGCGTAGCTGATTGGTTCTGACACCTCGAGTTCCCTGATTCAGCCAAACCCCTTCCCAGCAAGGCCTGGAGATGGGTGTGCTGCAGGCTGCAGTGTGGAGGCAGTGGGTTCTGGCTGTTGTACAGCATGGAGAGCGTCAGAGTAGAGAACGCAGCGAGGAACTCAATAACTGAAAACACATGTAGCGTTCCGCATTTCCTGCCAAACACATTATTGTGTGTGTGTGTGTGTGTGTGTGTGTGTGTGTGTGTGTGTGTGGTGTGTACTCATGTATGTGTGTTAAGGAGCAACAGGAACAGGGCAGAGGCCTCTCTGTTAGAAGTAGGGGCGGACAGTAAAACAGTGAAAGTTAAGCGTATTGTCCGTAAATGAAGGAAGGTTTGCTTGTGGCTTGAGTCCATGCCTTGTCCTACAGTATATTTTCACTAGAATACAAAATAAGCCAGGATTAAGCAACAGGGAACAGAGAGGGTTTGGACACACACACGCACGCACGCACGCACGCACGCAGCCGCACGCACGCACGCACGCACGCACGCACGCACGCACGCACGCACACACACACACACCACACACACACACACACACAACACACACACACACACACACACACACACACACACACACACACACACACACACACACACACACACAATTCAACAGCATCCTATCCTGAGGTTGTTCCCCTCTCCTCAGAGTGAAATGTTGCTCATCAGATTTTTACCCACCACACCCCTCTATCCAACCCCTCTGAATGGCCCTCTCTCACCCTCACACTACCTGGTCACAGACCCCCCAGGGCCAGTAAATCACACCTCAATCACATTAAACCGGTATGAGTTGGTTTGAAAGGTACTAGTTTATACTACTGGCCAGCTGTAGAGGGCTCATTAAACATAATGACCCATCTTGAGTATCACTGTTTGTGCGTGTGTATTGAGTGTATGCTGCTGTGTGTGTTTATGGAAAACAAACAAATGTGAGGGTCAGGTACAGCTCTTTGGCAGTGTGGGAGAATGCTTTGGGGTTTTATGTTCCTCTCCGGTTAGTTTTTCAAAACCGCAAAGAGACCCCTCACACACTCACTCTCTGCCATGTATTTGTTTAGTGTCCTTTTGCCTCACACCTCTGTTTTCATACGAATCCTGGCAGTAGTGGGGTTTGGTCAAGGAAGCCACCCTGAGCTGAGAACATTCTAGATGGAACTGCAATAGAGACAGCCATGACAGCTAATGAGACTTATGGAAAATGTATTGTCATATACTGAGGTGGGCGAAACAACAGTAAAAAACAACAAACCACTCTGTCACATTGAGTAGTGCTGAGCCCTCTTTCCCGTTCCACAGTCTGTGGATACAGCCTGGTCTCATACAGTAGACGTAACATAGTACATGTAAATCCGGGACACTCAAATTAGTATTGTACTGTATGTTACGTTTGGTATGGCTACATAAGACAGAAGGTTACTTAAGGGTTAGGGGAAGGGTTAGCTAAAAGGGTTAAGGGTTAGGGGAAGGGTTAGCCAACATGCTAAGTAGTTGCAAAGTAGCTAAAAAGTAGTAAGAAGCTGAAAAGTTGCTAAAATGCTGAAGTTGTCCGTGATGAGATTTGAACACGCAACCTTTGTGTTGCTAGACATTCGCATTGTATGCCCACCCATCCACCAAGATCAAGCAGCCTCCTTTCTTTTTTGTCTTAAAACCCTTTTAGCTAACCCTTCCCTTAACCATAACCTTAATCCTAACACCTAAACTAAACCTAAACCCTGATAATCCTATAAACTGCATTGTTTTTGTGTGTGTATGTGTGTGTGTCAGCTTTATTCAAAGTGACCCACGGTCGGACATCAGGAAAAAAGTAACTCACCTCTCTCTAAGCATTGACCAGCTCACTCTTGCTTGTCTCTACGTGTCTCTACTGTAGAGGCAAAGTATTGCGGGTAAACATGGTTTGGCAGTTGTTGTCATGGTTATAGTGAATCGTAGTGGATGTAGCTATATTGATTCTCTGTGTACTGTTGTCCCATGACTAAATGCTCCCTCTCTCCCCTCTCCCTCCCTCCCTGTCATGTAGGCCTGTGTCCTGACTGGGAGACGTGGGATCCTAGCCAGCCTGTGGAGAATGCCAGGGAGGCCATGCAGCAGGCTGACGACTGGCTCGGTGTGCCCCAGGTAACATCACCACACCACCTACACTCACCTTCCCTCCTGGTCTCACCTGGTTTAGTTCACATAACCTGAACTCATTCGTACTAGTTCAACTCATCTAGTTAAACTCATATCCACATACTTGGTATAGACTCAGTTACTCTGAGGCAACTGGCTTCAGTGTTAAACAGCAGGGCAATCTGTGATAACACTTTACGGCTTAAAGATTGGTAAAATGTATTATGACGTATTTATAAATGCACTGTAAGACTTGTCATAAGCCTGTATGATCAATCTGTTCTTTGAGTGAGTGAGTTGGAGTTGGTGGGTGTGTCCCAGGTGACAGTCCGTAGCCACATAGGCCAATGTGGATAAGTGTATGTGGGATTGTGTTTGGCTAATTTCTTCAGTATGTGGTTGTGGAGGTACATTGGCATGCTGCTGTACTGGGCTGGGTCTTGGAGAGAGGAGAGGCCAGGCTGGCATCAGGTTAGGCTGGATTCTGTAGAGGCGAGGGTGGGTTAGCCAATGCCACCACCAGGACCACTGGAGCGTGTTCATATTAACCACAAACTGTTTCCCCAGTCACACACTAGTCTATAGCGCTTCTAGATTCCAAGATGGAAAACATGAACAGAAACTCTATTCCCTGTGTGTGTGTGTATCTGTGTGTGTGTGCGTGTGTGTGCGTGCGTGTGTGTGGGTGTGTGTGTATGTGTTTAGTGGTTTTTGCCCACTTGTCCAGGGGCAACCTGTGTTTTATCGTGTCAATAAGCACTTCCTTCAGTGTATTAATTGGCCCAAACATTAGTTACCTATAGCAGAGACAACCTTCTGCTCNGGGCAACCTGTGTTTTATCGTGTCAATAAGCACTTCCTTCAGTGTATTAATTGGCCCAAACATTAGTTACCTATAGCAGAGACAACCTTCTGCTCATCAGTCAATGATTTTAACGCAGACCAAGGAACCTGCAACTCTCCATAGAGAAATGAGGGGAGAGAGAAAGCAGATATATGGCGACATGAATATTAGGGATTAGAATGTTTGGTGAGACCATGACGGGCCTTGCTATTTTCTCAGGCTGTTCTTAATAAGTAAATGCATGTATATAGTGGAGGAAGTGTGTGTGTACGTGTGTATGTGTGTGTATGTTTCATTTGAGCTTATATGGGAGGGTCCAGGCCATCCCTGTATGGCAGAATGGGGGCAATCCCAGCATGCTTAGAGCCCGGGTCACATGGTGGGAGTAACAAGGTCGTGGGATGTGTTTACATCTTGAACAACTGCACCAGGGTCAGCTCTTGTTACCCCTGTCTAACCTTAAACATTGTGATCCCCAAAACACACCACTGACCCTGTATCAGTCGAGGAACACACAGAGAGTAGCATAGTGGTTAACCCAGTGTGTGGCCATGCTAAATAATGTCTGGTCTATTTTCAGGCTCACGCCCTACAGCCAAGGGTTAAATATAGCTAGAACACCCTCTGACACCTCTGAGAGAGAGAGAGAGAGAGAGAGAGTGTGTGTGAGAGAGAGAGAGAGAGACTATTAGAAAGGGAGATAATTGGCCATTTTTACACAATGGGATGTGGGATGACATTCTCAGTCTGGAAACAGAGAACATATTGACAGACCCTTTAACAAGGTTGGGAAAGTCCTGAAGTAATTTTAACTGGCTTCATTTGGCCAAACTCATTATTTCTTCTGACCATGGGGCATGGTTTAAGAGCTCTTGAAAATGTCAGTATGATTTCAGCATTATACATTGGGAGTAGAATACCTATAGTAAGAGTGTATGTATGTATGTATGTATGTATGTATGTATGTATGTATGTATGTATGTATGTATGTATGTATGTATGTATGTATGTATGAGGCGAAGAGGAGAAAAGAGAGAGCAGAGGGAGAGGGGCGGAGGAGAAAGCAGAAGGGAGAAGGGGAAGGAGAGGGAGAAAGGAGAAAGGAGAAGCAGAGGGAAGAGGAAAAAAAGAAGCAGAGGGAGAAGGGAAGAGAGAGCAGCGGACCAAGAGAGCAAGTGAGAGAAGAGATTGGAAGTATATTAGAAAAGAAAGAGAGGGG